>NC_134357.1:199179023-199234023 GCF_048569485.1 Anomaloglossus baeobatrachus | reverse complement strand
GGTGGAAATGACAAAACTAAATAAGGCAAATTAGGGATTGATATTTTTTTTTGTAATAAAATGTTTTGTTGTTTTTGTTCTCCCATTATACATACAAAAAATACCAATTTGTTCCTTTTTGTTTTACTGATCACACCTCAGCAATCAGCACATCTGGAGATGGTGACACTGCTGGCTGTTAGGAAGAAACATGCACTGAATGGAGAAAGATTGGGGACATGGAATAAGATACAAGAAAAGCAGTCATTAAGAAACATGTCGAGATGAGATGTCTGGCCTGTCCATGTCACGTCACCTTTCCAGAATGCACTTTATGGGGTCCTGCTTGGAGCTAACAGAAATAAATAAGTGTCCATGGATCCAGTCCTCGGATGAACACCAAAATCTAGGGGGTTTGGTTTCTTTCATTAGAAAATAAAAAAAATCCATAATTCTGTGTGTAGTGTCCAGGTGACCGAGCCAGTCACTGGTACCCCAGGGCAGAGGCTGTGGTGAGTCTTTGGCCATACAGTGCATATGGCGAGTAGTAGTGTCCTGTGGCTGCGGGCACTGGCACCGGGGCACCACCTGAGGGCAGAGGACTCTTGGAGTATGGATGGTAACGACTGCTGCTTAGTCCCAGGGGGTGATGGTGAGGGCTGCGCAGGGTGAGGGGGCTGGAGGAGGCCCCTGCGGGTGGCATATGCATGTGGCAAGCCATGGCTGCTGCTGCCAAGGATGAAGAACTAGGGTACCCAGGTAATAACTTGTCCGCTGCTCCGGGGAAGGCGGTGTGTGTCCGCAGGTGGCCAAGCAGCTCCTCCGAGGACGAGAAGCGCTTATCACAAGGACCCGTGGCCGATACCCAGTTACAAACATGGGGCAGGGGGTCATTTGGAAGCATAAAGCCATAGGGGTAGAGAGGGTGCCCCGGTAGAGACGGCGGGGAGACTCCGTGCAGAGCGTGGCTGGGGTACACAAGGGGGTATCCGGATTTCAGGTCGTGGCTGCAGGTGGCAGTGGCGCCCAGCTGGGAGGTGCAGTGGTAGCTGAGGCAGTACGGGTCTCTGCACAGGCTGGCAGTCATTACAGAGGGTGGCGATGCCCCTGTCAGGGGACTAGAGGCTGATTTACTGGAACAGCCCAGGCTGCTCAGCTGGGCACCCACTAAAGAGTTCCCCTTGGTGGGATCCAGAGAAACTCCGTGAGCCAGAAACTGCGGGGGGTACCCGGCATAAGCACCGCTTAGTGTTCCTGGGTAAGACATGCCAGCTGGAGGAAGAGGGAACACCGTGTGTCCGGGCTTGTAGGGGGACACGGGGGCCACCAGGCCGGATCCGAGCACGGAGGCCGAGGAGGAGGAGGCCGGGGTGGGAGAAGGAGCGGCGGACAGACTCTTACAGCCCGCGGCCCCCTCCGGGTGCGTCTGCGGCAGCTCTGCGCTGAGCCTCCCGTGCGCGCTGCCTTCAGATGGGCCGCCCTTGGCGCACTGCTCCGAATCCTTCTTGTCCGCGCTGTCTCCCGAGGTCTTGGGCTCAGACGAGGGCGGCGGGGTACGAGGGGAGCCGGGACTGCCAGTCCTGGGAGTGAACGGAGGGCAGGCGGCGCTGGGCACCCGGAAGCCGGACTTGTCCCCGGACGTGGGCTCCTTCTTATCGGGGGGCTTAGAATAGGGCTTGAAGCTGGACTTGTCCTCTGCGCCGATGTCGCTGAGCTTCAGGGGCCCAGACTTTGCCTCCTTCTCTGCGGTCGTGGAGGATCCGGTTACCGCGGACAACTTGGACGGTGTGGGGTCCGGCTTTCCGATCTGGGAGCAGGTCTGGGCGAGGAGGGCGAGGGGGCTCTTCTTGGCGTCCAGCTGGGGAGGGGTGAGGAGAGGAAGAGCAATTAGATGGATCACATTATATCCCAATTACATGGCAGTTCTCATACACCCATCCCGTCATCACTCACATTATACCAGCTGTGCCCGGTGCCAGCCTGCGCCTGAGAATACGGCCTGCACAGCAGCCACTGGTCTCACATACCCGCAAATAACACAATATAGGGCTCGTGGGAAGGGGTCAATTATTCTGCCTCCTCAAATCCAGGCATTCACCCAAGCTGTAGGACTCCCCCTGACCGGACTCCCCCTGCCTGCCGAGGCTTTCCCTGCTCCAACTCCCCCTGCCTGCCGAGCCTCTCCAGACTCTCCCTGCCGAGGCTCTCCCCGTCCAGACTCTCCCTGCCTGCCGAGGCTCTCCCCGTCCAGACTCTCCCTGCCTGCCGAGGCTCTCCCCGTCCAGACTCTCCCTGCCTGCCGAGGCTCTCCCCGTCCAGACTCTCCCTGCCGAGGCTCTCCCCGTCCAGACTCTCCCTGCCTGCCGAGCCTCTCCAGACTCTTCCTGCCGAGGCTCTCCCCGTCCAGACTCTCCCTGCCTGCCGAGCCTCTCCCCGTCCAGACTCTCCCTGCCTGCCGAGGCTCTCCCCGTCCAGACTCTCCCTGCCTGCCGAGGCTCTCCCCGTCCAGACTCTCCCTGCCTGCCGAGGCTCTCCCCGTCCAGACTCTCCCTGCCGAGGCTCTCCCCGTCCAGACTCTCCCTGCCTGCCGAGGCTCTCCCCGTCCAGACTCTCCCTGCCTGCCGAGGCTCTCCCCGTCCAGACTCTCCCTGCCTGCCGAGGCTCTCCCCGTCCAGACTCTCCCTGCCTGCCGAGGCTCTCCCCGTCCAGACTCTCCCTGCCTGCCGAGGCTCTCCCCGTCCAGACTCTCTCTGCCTGCCGAGGCTCTCCCCGTCCAGACTCTCCCTGCCTGCCGAGGCTCTCACCGTCCAGACTCTCCCTGCCTGCCGAGGCTCTGCCTGCCGAGGCTCTCCCCGTCCAGACTCTCCCTGCCGGCAACAAACGTAGAAGTTCTATAGAGTTTATGATCAGCCCTCTCCCAAAACTCCGAGCATCTGATGTAGAACTGTAGTTGTCAACTAGACGGGATATCTTCATATAATCACCGACAGCTGCTGGGCTAGAAAACTCCCCCAGAATCACTGCCGCTAATGGGCATTCAATAACCAGAATCTAATAATACCCGAGACCGAGGGGACAGCAAAGGCCAAAGTATAGAATGTGTATAGGGGAGAGTACACTATACGATACATGATACATAGTGAAAGAATTCTTAGTGATAATATATTACTACATTTTTCACCGTTCATAATATAATATACTTTTCCCCACGTGTACTATACTGTTCAATATATATATAGTGAAAAAATGTATTATATAGGGAAGAATATATTATGATACACAGTGAAAAATAAATTATATATAGTAACGCATGTATGAAAGAAAAAATATATTCTATATAATGAAAAATATATATAGTGAGGCTATATTATATATGGAAAAGTAAATAACATGTAGTCAAGAATATATTATATATTAGGGACAAGGTTATATATAGAAAAGTATTTTATATCTAGTCAAGAATATATTATATATAGTGAAAAGTATATTATATATAGAAAAGTATATAACATAGTCAAAGATATATTCCATATAATGAAAAGTAAATATCTTATAATATACATAGTGAAGAATAAATGTTTAGAGTGAATATTTCATATATGTAGTGAAGGAAATAATAGACTATTTACCAATGAATATATTATATTTTATATATTGTGAAGAGTAAACTATACAGTATATACCGATGAGTATAATAGATATTGTGAAGAATATTTATATATAGTAAAAAATATATTATATAAAACAACTGGACTTTGTAACAACAAAAAACAAACACAAAAATGTCCCTAAAAATAATATTTATTCCGGGCATTGTGAGCATACATGGTAGTCACAAACATGACAGGCACATAAATGACAGACGCATGCATGGCAAGCACATACATGAGAGGTACATACCCGCCAGGCACATACATGAGAGGCACATACCCGCCAGGCACATACATGAGAGGTACATACCCGCCAGGCACATACATGAGAGGCACATACCCGCCAGGCACATACATGAGAGGCACATACATGGCAAGCACATACATGAGAGGTACATACCCGCCAGGCACATACATGAGAGGCACATACCCGCCAGGCACATACATGAGAGGCACATACCCGCCAGGCACATACATGAGAGGTACATACCCGCCAGGCACATACATGAGAGGCACATACCCGCCAGGCACATACATGAGAGGCACATACCCGCCAGGCACATACATGAGAGGCACATACATGGCAAGCACATACATGGCAAGCACATACATGGCAAGCACATACCCGCCAGGCACATACATGAGAGGCACATACCCGCCAGGCACATACATGAGAGGCACATACATGGCAAGCACATACATGGCAAGCACATACCCGCCAGGCACATACATGGCGGGTACACACATGCCAGGCACACTGGTCCGCATACAGAGGTGGAGTGACTTCAGTGTACAGGGGACGCTCAGCGGGACACACGGCTGGCACACACCTGGCATGTACGGCCATTGCCTCCCCGAGGGCACAGGGCTTCTTACCTCTATGGGGCTGACTGGGGTGGATGGCAGTGGCTGCAGGTACTCGGGATGGAGGATGTGCCCACTGCGAGCTGTCAGCATCTTGAGCACTTTGATGGGCAGCCGGCCGGCCTGGCGCAGGGGGTCGCTGGGGGGCACAGGGTGCACGAATGGCCGAGTATTGGCTGACAGCGATCTGCTTCTTGTCCCTGAGCTGTCTGCGCTTTCCCGGGCTGAAGGGCTCACACGACTTGCAGAAGCCAGTGGCGAGCAGATCATGTCCCCCGCACAGGCATTGGGGTAGCGTGGAGGCAGGGGGGACCCCGGAGCTTCTGTCCTGAGTGAGACAATGATCGGCCCTGTAAACGATCCTAGTCCAGATCGCCAGACGTAGTCTCCCCCAGGTCGGTAGGAGATCGGACAGAGCAGGCTGTATCCGGCAGGTGATCAGCTATATCCGTGGGGAAGCAGGCAGTGCCCGGCGCCGTCCTGGGCACAATGCGGTCTGTACAATCCAGCTGAGTATCCTCCGCAGGAGCCGCGGTCCCAGCGCCCGCTCCTGGTGCAGAGCGCAGTGTGAGCAGCAGCCGCAGTTCTGCCAGACAAACTCACTTCAAAGCCTCTGAATTAGAGCTGAGATTAAAGCCTTTGCCGCCTTCCAATCAAATAGGACCCCGAGGTGATTGGAGGGTCAAGGGGATGTGACGTCCCCCTTCTCGCTGCCTCTAATGTTCTGCTCTTTCTTTCTGATCCCCCCTCCCTCCTCCCGGTGGTTTCGCCTCTTTGCTCAAAGCACTGGCTTCAGTTTACATATTATGGTTGACGTCCCCTGCCGCTTTTTTTTCTCCCATTTCTTTCCCTCGTTCCTGATCCTTGCACTGGAATAAGAGTTCACACAATCGTCTCTAATTGTGAAATGCAGCGATGCCTGAATCGCAGCCTCATTGGTGTCGTCTGCAGATCTAATCGCTGAGAAAGTACGCGAAGCGAGCCTATGTATGATACCTAGGGAACCCACACTATAAGCAAAGCGCAGACCACAATATAAATGATGTCGCTTGTAGATTGATCTGATCTGTGGTTTTACTGTTCTACATGGGAGGGTGGTGTAAACACAAATGTATTTAGGTAGGACGACATCGCAGGACGGTTGAATCTGGGTAGGCTCTTGTCATGTAAGATTTTAAAGCACACTACAAAGATCTGCCCCGGTGATAATGGGTTCAAGAACCTGCCCCGGTGATAATGGGTGCAATAACCTGCCCCGGTGATAATGGGTGCAATAACCTGCCCCGGTGATAATGGGTGCAAGAATCTGCCCCGGTGATAATGGGTGCAAGAATCTGCCCCGGTGATAATGGGTGCAATAACCTGCCCCAATGATAATGGGTGCAAGAACCTGCCCCGGTGATAATGGGTGTAAGAACGTGCCCGGGTGATAATGGGTGCAAGAACCTGCCCTGGTGATAATGGGTGCAATAACCTGCCCCGGTGATAATGGGTGCAAGAACCTGCCCCGGTGATAATGGGTGTAAGAACGTGCCCGGGTGATAATGGGTGCAAGAACCTGCCCTGGTGATAATGGGTGCAAGAACCTGCCCCGGTGATAATGGGTGCAAGAACCTGCCCTGAGGATAATGGGTGCAAGAACCTGCCCCGGTGATAATGGCTGCAAGAACCTGCCCCGGTGATAATGGGTGCAAGAACCTGCCCCGGTGATAATGGGTGTAAGAACGTGCCCGGGTGATAATGGGTGCAAGAACCTGCCCCGGTGATAATGGGTGCAAGAACCTGCCCTGAGGATAATGGGTGCAAGAACCTGCCCTGAGGATAATGGGTGCAAGAACCTGCCCTGAGGATAATGGGTGCAAGAACCTGCCCTGAGGATAATGGGTGCAAGAACCTGCCCTGAGGATAATGGGTGCAAGAACCTGCCCCGGTGATAATGGGTGCAAGAACCTGCTCCGGTGATAATGGGTGCAAGAACCTGCCCCGGTGATAATGGGTGCAAGAACCTGCCCCGGTGATAATGGGTGCAAGAACCTTCCCTGAGGATAATGGGTTCAAGAACCTGCCCTGAGGATAATGGGTGCAAGAACCTGCCCTGAGGATAATTATGGGTGCAAGAAACTGCCCTGAGGATAATGGGTGCAAGAACCTGCCCTGAGGATAATGGGTGCAAGAACCTGCCCTGAGGATAATGGGTGCAAGAACCTGCCCTGAGGATAATGGGTGCAAGAACCTGTCCTGAGGATAATTATGGGTGCAAGAAACTGCCCTGATGATAATGGGTGCAAGAACCTGCCCTGAGGATAATGGGTGCAAGAACCTGCCCTGAGGATAATGGGTGCAAGAACCTGCCCTGAGGATAATTATGGGTGCAAGAACCTGCCCTGAGGATAATGGGTGCAAGAACCTGTCCTGAGGATAATGGGTGCAAGAACCTGCCCTGAGGATAATGGGTGCAAGAAACTGCCCTGATGATAATGGGTGCAAGAAACTGCCCTGATGATAATGGGTGCAAGAACCTGCCCTGAGGATAATGGGTGCAAGAACCTGCCCTGAGGATAATGGGTGCAAGAACCTGCCCTGAGGATAATTATGGGTGCAAGAACCTGCCCTGAGGATAATGGGTGCAAGAACCTGTCCTGAGGATAATGGGTGCAAGAACCTGCCCTGAGGATAATGGGTGCAAGAACCTGCCCTGAGGATAATGGGTGCAAGAAACTGCCCTGAGGATAATGGGTGCAAGAACCTGTCCTGAGGATAATGGGTGCAAGAAACTGCCCTGATGATAATGGGTGCAAGAAACTGCCCTGATGATAATGGGTGCAAGAAACTGCCCTGGTGATAATGGGTGAAAGACCGTGAAAAGTGAGGTCTCAGAGGATGGGAAATACCAGCCCAAGCTGTGAAATAATCAAGGTTAAAAAAGCTTAAAAAAGGTGGAAAACAAGAAGAAATGGTAAAAATTATTTATTGTTAGTGTTTTTTTTGTGGTACTTGCAGAGAGCCCATACAATAGGCACAGAAGCTGGCACAAATGACCTCAGATTTCAGCACAGACCTGGCCCAGGATGGCGGGCACTGCCTGGGGGATTGGAGCAGTAGGTGTCAGCACCCTGCCCTCACCCACAGCCCATGCGCCTGCCCAGCACACTCACAGCAGGAAGGAAGGCCATCTGTCCAATCCCTATTTGACCCATCTGCCATTCTGCTAGTGCATGTCGCCTGCCCACATGGACACCAAGACTGGCTATACAGAATCTCCTGCCCTATTCCTCTCTTCTCCATTTTTCCTGTCCACAATGATCGTTCAATACCAGACACAATGCCATAACAGTGAACACACCATTGTGGTACAAGCGGCATCGGCCGACTCCTAGAGGATAATTGTACGATGAGGCATAGAGAGTGCATAATGCTCTGTCTACAATACTACCGGATACAGCTACAATGGTCACCCTACCGCATAGGGTTTTCCAACTTTAATCTTCCTAGAACCATTGAATCGAGGAAGGTTTGGCCACCGAAGCTTGTGATGCCACCATGAGACCAATGGGGAGGGCAGTCATGTGACTCCTCTCACTCCCTCACCTTCAGCTCCCCTCCCCTCCATCAATTGTCAGCGTGACTCCAGCGCCATCAGTCAGTTATTTGTCAGCCGCTGTCAATCCGCTCCTGATTTATGTCAGCTTTTGTTGCTGATTACAAGGCTGGTGTGACTTGAAGGGAAGGAGAGAGGCAGGAAGAAGGGGGAGAGGACGATTCGTTTGAAAAGAGTCATTCACTTTAAGGAAATAGATCGTTCACAGTCTAAACTCAATTTATATGCAGTCCTGGGGCTGCGGACACACTAGTCCTCCCGGGACCGGCACACGGGCTGCAGGAAGGGTCACCTGGCACTCAGAGGGTTAAGTCGGGTCACTGCAGGGTCACACAGACACCTTGGCACATCACGGTCCTGTGCGATGGGTGGAGGATAGAAAGTTACAGCAGGACAGCGTGCCAGGGACCGACACGGGCTAGAAGGGGTTAATACACGATGATGACTGGCAGCCCCGACGTGCTGCCAGGAGCTGGCACTTGGGGGGCAGCATAGGGGCAGCAGCTCCCCTGTACCCTGGCTGCTCCCACCGCTGCCCCCCAGGGGCTTTATGTAAGGGGAGGGGGGTTAGGACTGACACATCCCGAGAATCCCTGGAATGCCAATAAAACTGACACTGCACAAATGATTGCTCCAAATCACAGAAACGGCTCCTGCCATCCATCACAGCGCTCAGGTATTCCCTCACCATTACCACATCACCGCTCTGCTGTTTATGGATCCTGGCTGCGGAGAGATTGAGCCTCCACCTGCCCTGTGCACAGTTCACACTCATCCTCCATGTGTAGGTGAAGCCGCACCAGAAAGCGCTGGAACCATACAACCGGGCACAGGAGCCGGCGCTACAAAGTGTCCTGCACACGTATAGTATGTGCTGCAAATGGAAGGCTAAGGCTATATATACACTTATACATAGCTGATATATCGGATATATACAGTATACACTTGTACATAGCTGATGCATCCATATATATATATATATATATATATATACTTTACATAGCCGATATATTCGTATGCATATATATATATATATATATATATATATATATATATATATATATATATACATACACTTACACATAGCTGATATATATGTGTATATATATATATATATATATATATACTTACACATACACATTTTATACATTGATACATACATGATATACATATATATATATATACACAGTATATATTTATATATATAAATGCATATACAGTATATATATATATATATATATATATATATATATATATATATATATATATCTGATATATCCACATGTATGCCCTTACTTATACATAGCTGGCTGATAAATCTATATATACACTAATACTTAGCTGATATAGCCATATTATATACACTCATACGTAGCTGCTATATCTATAGCTATACACTTGTACATAGCAGATAAATCCATATATATACACATATACATGGTGGATATATCAAGATATTTACACTTATACAAAGCTAATATATACATACAGACTTATACATAGCTTATATATCCATATATACACTTATACATAGCTTATATATCATATATACACTTATAAATAAGTTATATATCCATATATCACTTATACCTATCTTATATATCCATATATACACTTATACATAGCTTATATATCCATATATACACTTATACATAGCTTATATATCCATATATACACTTATACATAGCTTATACATCCATATATACACTTATAATAGCTTATATATCATATATACACTTATAATAGCTTATATATCATATATACACTTATAAATAGCTTATATATCCATATATCACTTATACATAGCTTATATATCCATATATACACTTATACATAGCTTATATATCCATATATACACTTATACATAGCTTATATATCCATATATACACTTATACATAGCTTATATATCCATATATACACTTATACATAGCTTATATATCCATATATACACTTATACATAGCTTATATATCCATATATACACTTATACATAGCTTATATATCCATATATACACTTATACATAGCTTGTATATCCATATATACACTTATACATAGCTTATACATCCATATATACACTTATACATAGCTTATACATCCATATATACACTTATACATAGCTTATATATCCATATATACACTTATACATAGCTGATATATCCATATATGCACTTATACATAGCTGATATATCCATATATACACTTATACATAGCTTATATATCCATATATACACTTATACATAGCTTATATATCCATATATACACTTATACATAGCTTATACATCCATATATACACTTATACATAGCTTATACATCCATATATACACTTATACATAGCTTATACATCCATATATACACTTATACATAGCTTATACATCCATATATACACTTATACATAGCTTATATATCCATATATACACTTATACATAGCTTATACATCCATATATACACTTATACATAGCTTATACATCCATATATACACTTATACATAGCTTATATATCCATATATACACTTATACATAGCTTATACATCCATATATACACTTATACATAGCTTATATATCCATATATACACTTATACATAGCTTATATATCCATATATACACTTATACATAGCTGATATATCCATATATACACTTATACATAGCTGATGTATCCATATATACACTTATACATAGCTGATATATCCATATACTATACATAACTGATTTCTCTCTCTCTCTCTATACACACATATATAGTTGTGTTGTTATATAAACATACTGAATCTTATACAATATACATTTACGTTTGTACCAACATTATATATTGTATTAGTATTATTTCTAGCCATGAATATACAGTATATACATTATGCTTCATCTGTACAGTGTGCTTGCTTGTGTTACCCCTTCCTCTCTCTTGTAGTGACCCGGTGACCCAGGCTTTGGAGGTCATCTGTGAATGAAGCCTCTGTGACAGGGGAGGGTTGGGCAGGGGCTTTGGGGCAGTCTGTACTGCTTGAACACTGCCTTCCCCACACTCTTTCTCCCTGATCTACTTCCTGCTGGAACCTTCTTCCACACTCCCTAATGAGCCCCTCCAGCTGGCCGGCTACTGGCCTGTCCTGTGCCAGGCTAGCCCATGCCCTGGGTGCTTCCTGGCATGGAGGGTCAGCTGCTAGAAGCCCAGGGGATGTGAGTGCCGGCTGGCAGCTTGGCTGTGCCCTCTCATGTAGAGCCTGTTACTCCACTCTTCTCACATCTCTCTCTCTCTTTTGTTGTCAAGTCGAATTGATAAATGAAGTGCAGTAAAAATCTGCAAAAAAAAGAGCTGAACCCTTCATTTGTGTTCATTTGCATTAAAGTGCTTGGAACAGCTGTTTTCCATACAGGACCAGAGAGACTGCTATCTGCTTCCTCGGTGTGTTTGCCCTGCCTCCCGGGGTGAAATATTTAAGATTAATTACCTTGAGGTGGTGGGAGATGTAAGAATGGCTTTTTATATTTTACAGAGGAGGGGGAGAGAAAGAAAGAGCTGCTGTCTGAGATTGCGAGGGGAGGAAGGACATGTGCCCACCAGGATCCTGCGGGGACCGGGACGGAACCTCTCACAACTGCTCACTCTGGAACATGGGCACTCCGATATAGGGACATATATATATATATATATATATATATATATATATATATATATATATATATATATATATATATATATATGTATATATGTATATATATATATATATATATATATATATATATATATATATATATATATATATATAATATACACACACACAAACACACACATGTCTATATATGTATATATATCTATATAGCCAATAGCAGAGTGTGCAGTTATATGGACCTATATATAGATATGCCCTGGTCAGAATGGGGCCAGTAGATAACAGTGTGCACATGGGGACCTATATGTCGCCATGTATGTCCTGGACGATGGCTGGGCTCGGCCACGCTGCTCCCTCCATCTTATCGTTATTGCCGGCTTCTTTCATCCTGGCTGCCGGCTTTCTTCTGGAAACATTGTAATGTAACATTTCAGAGCGAGAGAAAAAGCTGCGAGTGAAGGCAAAATTAATTAGAGAGCTCAGTGGCCTCTTTACCGAGCAGCTATAGCCAGGCTTGTCAAGTCGATTTTATTTGCACACAATGGGAATGATTTATTTTCTCTTAGAAAGGAGTGGGCTGGCGCAAATGTGAGGATGAAGGAAAGGGAAAAAAGTTGGAGAATTCCTTGAACTATTCACAGTGGAGATGGCTAATCAGTACTGAGGCTCAGGGCACCGGGCAGCTGTTTGAATGCGGGCTACCCTTTCATGTGAAGCTGTATGGAAGCGCTCAATTAAAAGCCTATCAGTTTGTAAGTAAATCAACGCCTATCAAAGTTGTCACATCAAACAAAACGATTATTATTGCAGCCCGCCTACCCTATTAATCTCCTACTTGGATAATCCCCTTGACAGGTCAGGCTGGAGAGAGTGAAAGCCTGGTCAGGATTCCCCTAATCTGGGCAGGGGAGGCAATGAGCTGCCCTACTGCAAAGGGTGGGGAAGAAGACTCTCACACATATATTATTTTTGTGGGGTCGTTTTACACAGACTTGCAGAAAATTTACCAGAACGAATCAAATTTAGATGTCCTATTTTTAGTATTGATATAATGACATCTATAATGATGCTTGCTCGGTAGTCTGGATCGGCCTCTCCTGCAGACAGTGCATGGGCTTATTCCTGGGGTATCAAGTCTTCCCGAGATCGGCTTCTCTTCTGCAGGCTGTGTATGGGCTTATTGTATGGGCTTATTCCTAGGCTTATTGTTTGGGCTTATTCCTGGGCTCACAGACGCCTCTGGATCGGCCTCCTTCTTGCAGGCTGAGCATGGCCTTATTATGTGAGCTTATTGCTCCCAGTCGCCCTGGATCGCTTCTCCTGCAGGCTGTGTATGGGCTTATTGTATGGGCTTATTCCTGGGCTCACAGTGGCCCCTGGATCGCTTCTCCTGCAGGCTATGTATGGGCTTATTGTATGGGCCTATTCCTGGGCTCACAGTGGCCCCTGGATCGCCTCTCTCCTGCAGGCTGTGTATGGGCTTATTGTATGGGCTTATTCCTGGGCTCACAGTGGCCCCTGGATCGCTTCTCTTGCAGGCTGTGTATGGGCTTATTGTATGGGCTTATTCCTGGGCTCACAGTGGCCCCTGGATCGCTTCTCTTGCAGGCTGTGTATGGGCTTATTGTATGGGCTTATTCCTGGGCTCACAGTGGCCCCTGGATCGCTTCTCTTGCAGGCTGTGTATGGGCTTATTGTATGGGCTTATTCCTGGGCTCAGAGTGGCCCCTGGATCGCTTCTCTTGCAGGCTGTGTATGGGCTTATTGTATGGGCTTATTGTATGGGCTTATTCCTGGGCTCACAGTGGCCCCTGGATCGCCTCTCTCCTGCAGGCTGTGTATGGGCTTATTGTATGGGCTTATTCCTGGGCTCACAGTGGCCCCTGGATCGCTTCTCCTGCAGGCTGTGTATGGGCTTATTGTATGGGCTTATTCCTGGGCTCACAGTGGCCCCTGGATCGCTTCTCTTGCAGGCTGTGTATGGCCTTATTGTATGGGCTTATTCCTGGGCTCAGAGTCGCGCCTGGATCGCCTCTCCTGCAGGCTGTGTATGGGCTTATTCCTGGGCTCACAGTGGCCCCTGGCTCACCTCTCAATCACAGAACCGATCCAGCCGGCCTCTAATTGCACATGATATATCCCATTCTCCCTCCCTGCCTCTCTCCTTGATATGTGGCCTTGCAGTCTGTATTTTTCCCTGTGCTGAGTGCAATTTGTCCTAATCGATTTTGCAGTAGAATAGAAGTTTTTAGATAAAGTGGAAGCAGTGATTTTAAGGCGATGTCACCCAGCTTCCACTCTCACACCTCTCCCCTCTTTGTTTATTCATTACCTATTGAATGGCTGACACTTTCCCTTGTAGCACAAGTGACAGGACGCCTTCAGTGACATTGCTTTATGGTTATCATTTAGCATTTTATTTCCAATGTGAAAAAAACAGCTTTTCTCTTCTCAGACAGCTTGATTGAAAAGCGCAGATTTCAAAGCATAACTCGGCTCTTTTCTCTATTTACTACAGAAGCCTTTGGGCTGACTGGGGGAAGAATAGCAGCAGCACATATTTAGTTACAGCAATCCTTCAAAAGTTCACAAAGTCAAATAAATAAAGAGACAATCTTGACTTTCTGCTCTTCCCTGAATCCAGTGCCCTACCTGCTCATCCCGAAGTGTTGTGCACATCTGTAGTCACCATCATGCCACACAAGGATATATCCCTCCTATTAAATAGCTTTGCATATAATATATAGTGCTAACATTGTCGTGGATCTATGTGTGATATGAAATACTATGATTTATAATATATAGAGATACTGTATATTATATGCTATATAATTCGTATACTACATTTATGCTATACTGTATTGTGTTTGACAAAATAAGAAAATATATATATGTTGCATTTAAAATTCATACAGAATATTTTAAATCGTCAAATTTATAGAACAAGTTTAGAAGTGTTCAATACATGGTTTATACTAAATGTTTACTGCTGTGCAATACATTTACATTATGCACTGCACATTAATATATATAACACAATATCATATATATAACACAATATGACACCACATACAATATGATACCCATACATAACACGAGAATATATATATATATATCACAATATCATACAGCAACCGGAGCACAATGTCATATCAATCACAATGTTAGATGGACATATAGATAAAAAGCACAATATCCATGCTGTGTTATATCCTAAACATGCCATATATTGTAAATGTGTTGTCACGATTTCTTTAAGTATTCCATGTAATATCCTGACTCATAGATGTATGAGTTTTGAATTTATTGGTTACATGAGGACAATAAAGCTGAGGCATGTCTTTGTTGCCTGTAGATGAACAAGTCTGGAATCTGCCCTCTTATTAGGGATGTATTCACTGGCCGTATTTCTTATCTCCTGTGCTATTCAGAAGGATTATAGTCCGCATGTCTTGAAAATGCCGGTGTCAATGATCTCTTTATTTCTGCATACAGTTAGGGATATTAACATTTTATTGTTTTTATCGCTGCCACTTTGAGCACATATGCCATCTAATAACATGTCTGCAATCACTAACAATACATCCCCGTTAGATTACGTCCATTACAAATAAGGAATCTAAGTAAATACCTGATACGAAGATCCTACTAAAGTAAAAGTGCTTCCACTTACCCCGCATTCCAGGTCCCCCTGTGCCCCCTGTGTGCCTATGTGTGTACCCGCCCACGTACCCATGGAATGAATGCCACTTTGCATACAGGCATTTTTCCTCCCGAGGATCATTAGTGGAGGCACAGTCATTTATCTCCACACTCATCAGCCCTTCACAGCCATATATCATGTGAGTGAGGTGCAGTAAAAGTGCAGAATGATCTATAATGATGTAATATATACATTAAAAGGGTGTATGGGTGATCAGAGTTTTGCTAAAATGTAAAAGGCCTTCTTGATTGATAACAGGGTAGCTGTTTTTCCGCAGAGCCTGTCAGCTCTTGACACAATGCCTGAGTTATTAGGGCAGAGAAGGGCAGCCATAAATTTCCCGCGTCAGGCAGAAAGTCTCTTTATTGTCTGCATGATGGATTGGTCTCTGTACTAGACTCCAAATACTTCGTATCACCCTTAAATGGGAACACATTTTTCGTGGCCATAATTCATGTTTTTTAAATAGAAAGTTTGAAATGCCTGCCCATATTTCACCAGCCTGACATATTTATGAATCACTCCCTGCATGCAAATATAATTATTTAAAACACTGAGGTGACATATGGGTTAGAAATGTTCCAACTGCTGTTAGTGGAGTGCTTTTTAATTCCCCAAACCGAGCATTGATCTGAGGCTGTTCACTGCCGCCTGCTTGTTATGGGCTTTTCTGGAAGGAAACTGCTTTAACCAGTTGTGAGCCATTAGCTGTCAGATCCGATGAAACTTTTCTACTAGTGTACACAATCTCCAATGGGCTTCTTAATTATTTGTTCTGATTACTTGTGATCTTGCTTAATTATTACTTCCCCACGTGTATAGAAATAAAAGTTAGCGATCTGCATGGCATCATATCTCACCAGAAACAAGCAATTCATAGAAGTCACATACATAAGGGTCAAAACCAATTAAAACCTATGTATAATAGGAGCGATAAGGAGTCATAGTACGAAGTATTTTTTTTTTTTACTAAAAATGTAGTGCTTGGAACAGACTTCCAGAGAGTACAGGGGAATGTGATTAAAACAATACAGAAACTACATTTTGGGAAGAGGGAGAGCCATCTTATAGTTATATATTATAACAATTTCTCTGTGTGTTTTGTATATATATATATATATATATATATATATATATATATATATATATATTTTAGCAAAAAAATTAAAATAATTGTATTTGCACTATAGAGAGTAAAAGAGAGTAAATTCCATTTTTTTCTAACAGATTAAAACAATCACATTCATTGATATTGAAAATACAAAAGAGTAGAAATGTGAGAAAAAATAGCTGTAAGAATGGAAGCATGAAAGAATTAAAGAAACAGTGGCCTGCTGAGAATATATATCTATATATATATATATATATATATATATATATATATATGTATATATATATATATATATATATATATAATTGACTGAAGAGAATGTTTCAACAGTTCATGGAAAAATTATGAGAAAGAACCCTAAACTAAAGTTAATCTACACATCCTTTACCATAAGCAATAAATGTACTTAAATATGATGGCTTTCCTTTAACATTTTTTTATTTCCTGTTAAAGGGGTTATGCAAAAAATGTTAAAAATAAATAAAATTATACAGTTTTAAATAAACATTTTTCCAAATACCTTTATTTAGCAAAAGAGTCTTCTTTATCTACTGCATTCTGCGTGAGGCATAAAACAAACGCACTAAAACTGTCAGGCTGACTGACATGAATATTTATTCTCAGTCAGCTGAGAGAGGTGTGTAGCCTTTCCTTTAGTCCACGTTGCTGAGTGCCCTGTCAAGTTGGCTGAAGAGGAATATGCATTCAAGATAACTGACTGAACTCGGTTCTGATGTGACCTTTCTCTTGTGCTTCGTGCAGCCCGTCCTACTATGTGTCCTTTGAACTCTAGGACAGGGTGTGATTTATGTCAGCTGCCATCTTGGAATTCTGTCAGAGTGCAGTAGATAAACATATTTTTTGCTATATAAAGGTATTTAGAAAAAATGTTTAATATTTAAATGTGTATTACTTATTTTATATATTTTAGCATATTTCTTGGAGAACCCCCTTTAATCAAAGCGAAAGCTACTACATGTAAATTCATGTTTGCTAATAATAACAAATATGTTATGCTTAAAGTATTTAACATTCATTTTCATAGAACATTTCAGATCATGTTTTCACCAAAAGTGGGTGAAATAGAACTGTGAAATCCAAATTTTAAGCTTCTAGCCTACAATCTGCAAATACCAGAAAGCTAATATGCAGCTGCAGACAGTTAAAAAAAAGTCATAGCTAGAGTTGGGTGGAAAGTCCAGATCTGCACACTTCAAAAGTTTCCTGGGTGCGGAACCCAGGCCCGGGATTACGGCTGTTTGATTCAGATCCGACACTCAAGAAGTTAAAAAAAGAAAAGAAATAAGAATTAAGTGAGTGCTTCATAGTTACTGAGGATCCGTCGCAGCTGTAAACTGCTCCCGCAAGGCTGTACGCTACCCCTACGGCTTCCTCTCATCATTGCTCATCCATATGCACTCAGCACTGCTTTCCCCACCCGCCGGCCGGCTTTGCCTTTGTGATTGGTTGCAGTCAGATGCGCCCCCAGCCTTTGTGTCAGCGTCTGCCTGCAGTCACCGCTCATCACGGTTCATTTATTCTCTGGAGCGCACAGCGAGTGGTCATGCTCTATGGCTGCTCACTGTCACAGAGATGTAGCAGAGCTGAAATCGTCATGGATCTTGCACAGCACAGTTCTAGCTTCCCAGTTGCAGAAGAAAGTTCACAGAGTAGATTACATGGTATAACAAACTCTTTACTTCTGGAACATGAGGTAATGATATGGGCAGTCATTCAGCATTGCATCAGGAAGAGAAAGTGAAACAAAAAAACCCCAAAAGACTTTTTATAATACAGTGAGTAAGGAAACTTTACACAACATCGCCATCTACTGTTAGATCAGTATAAACTCCTCCTTCACACAAACATAGAAGTCCTTGTCTGTTAATAAAGGGGTGAAAGAGGGTGTTTTTTTGTATTTTATTCCAAATGAAGGATTTTTTTCGGTGTCTGTGTTTATTTACTGCCACTTACAGATTAGTAATGGGGTGACATAGATGTCTGGCATTGCTAATCCAGGACTTAGTAGCTGCTGTGGGCTGTTATTAACTCTTTATTACCCAGATTGCCACTGAACCAGGGCAATCGGGAAGAGCGAGATAAAGCTCTGGGATTGTCACATCTAATGGATGCGACAATTCCAGGCAGCTGGAGGCTGTTATTTTTAGGCTGGACCTTCACAGCCTGAGAATACAGCCCCAGCTGTCAGCTTTATCTTGGCTGGGTATCAATATTGGGGGGAACCGCACGTCATTTTTTAAAATTATTTATTTAAATAATAATAAAAAAAAGCCACATGCAGTTCCACTTAGACCGGAGTCACACTTGTGAGGGACTTGCACGAGTCTCGCATCATATCACCCAGCACGGCCACACACTCTCCTTACAGGAGCGGGTTGGCTGCATATAGTTCTCTTCAGCTACACGCTCATGTCTGGAGAGCGTCAGGCCGTGCCAGGTGATGCGATGCGATACTCGTGCAAGTGTGATTCTGGTCTTATGGTGCATTCGCATGAGTATCAGATTTCATCACCCGGCATGGCCGCACACTCTCTGGACATGAGCGTGCAGCTGTATTGAAATAAATGCAGATGCACGCTCCTGTCAGGAGAGTGTGCGGCTGCCGGTTGATGCTATGCAAGACTTGCGCAAGTGTGACTCCAGTCTTACGGTGCACTCACAGGAGCTGTATAACTCGCACGAGTATCAGATTGCATCACCTGGCATGGCCGCACACTCTCTAGACACAAGCGCCCAGCTGCATAGAAATACATGCAGATGCATGCTCCTGTCAAGAGAGTGTGTGGCTGCCTGGTGATGTGAGACTCTTGCAAGTGTGACTCCAGTCTTACGGTGCACTCACAGGAGCCGTATGACTTGCAGGAGTATTGGAATGCATCACCCGGCACAGCCGAAAACTCACCGGACATGAGCGTGCAGCTGAATAGAAATACATGCAGCAGCATGCTCGTGTCCGGAGAGTGTGCGACTGCCAGGTGATGCGATGCGATACTCGTGCGAATCATACGGCTCATGTGAGTGCACCATAAGGCCGAAGTCACACTTGTGCGAGTCTCGCATCACATGACCCGGAAGCCGCACACTGTCCTGACAGAAGCGTGCATCTGCATGTATTTCTATGCAGCTGCACGCTCCTGACAGGAGAGTGTGCGGCTGCCAGGTGATGCGATTTGCAAGACTCTCGCAAGTGTGACTCTGGTCTTACGGTGCGCTCACTGGAGCCGTATGACTCGCCGGACTATTGGATCGCATTACTCGGCACGGCCGCACACTCTCCGGACACGAGCGTGCAGCTGCATAGAAATACCTGCAGCTGCACGCTCGTGTCCGGAGAGTGTGCGGCTTCCAGGTGATGCGGAGTCATATGATTGTCCCTTATTAAGTTCTGTAATCTGGAGAGACCTCAGCACTGGTGATGGGCAAGCATGCTTGTCACTGCTCAATAGATAGAGCATCGTGGTGCTCGGGCACATTGGATACTTGATTGAGTGTCCAGGGAGCTTGAGCGCCATGCTCAAGTCACCGATTTGCATGTCTTATGGCTATTATTCAGCCACTAAATGTGGGGAGTGCCTGCACATCACGGTAATGCCATGGCTATATTGGCTACTGGCATTTCTGGGATTTGCTGGCCACATCACATTATTGGGTCCATAAAAGACCTAGCGACGCAACACTCAGTTCACTCTACTCCGGAAACAGTGTAGGGAAAGCTGCTAGAGAAGGGATAATCTATTAGAGTGATTATTGTCTTATAGCCCTTGCTGCTGCAATGTAAAAAATATATTCTATTCTTTAATAAAACCACGGTTAGCTGCATTTAGTGTAGGGGTAGCTACTAGAGAATGGATAGTGAATCAGAGGCATATAGGCTGGGATTATAGCGTTATAGTCCTTGCTTCTGTAACGTAAAATCAAAAGTCTTTATTAGAGCAAAGTTAATCTATACTAGTTTAGTCTCTAATAATGAAGCTATTGTCATGGGTAGGCAGGGAATAACAGGAGACCGGGGCTCTTTATCTGGCCCTCAGTTTAGGGAGGCTCTAGCTGTCCTTTGTACCAAAAATACGTTTGATGGTGGCAGATGTCTGGGTCTCCTTCCTACCAATGCGCCTGACCAGCCCTGATCTAGTACCCCCTCCCGTCCTGAAGGGGGGACCTGGACAGGAGTGTGTAAACACCAAAAGTGATAGACTTTTAGTTTCCCTTTTGTCTATCACACAGCATGCTCACGCAGAGTAATCAGACAACAAGTGATATGGAGGAAAACAACAGCACACAGACTAGTGTAGCAAAAAGCTATAGACGGCAAAGGAAGATAAATTCCTCTATCTTAAAAAGGCGGGGAATTCCTGTGATAGGTCTCCCGAAAAATGTGATCCAAAAGGAAACTAGCAGGCTAGCAGAAATTAACTCCTGCTAGTCCGATCACTAATGAGCACACAGCTGGTCAATGCCCGAGCCTGCCTGTGCAACTCACAAGCACCAGAGAAAATATAGTAAGGAGTGTCAGAGTCTGTGGTCTGAACATTGTCTGAAGCCGCCATGACACTTGGCGAGTGTAGAGCAAAACATTGTGTGAGAGCCATTAGCTGTGTGGGGCTAGCTGTTGGAGAAGGGATAATGTATTATATTCATCAAGCAGAGATTATAGCCTTACAGTCTTTGCTACTGCAAAGTAAAACCAAAAGTCTTTTCAGGGCAAAGTCTAATCTATTCTGTTATACCGTTCTTCACTGCATTTAGTGTAGGAAGGATTTCTGGAGAAGGTATTGTGTATTAGTGGTATCTAGGCAGGGATTATTGCATTACAGTCCTTGTGTCTGCTACATAATAAAAAAATCTATTCTATTCTTTAATAATACTGCTCTTAGCTGCATTTTGTGTAAGGAGAGCTGCTAGAGAAGGAATAGTGTATTAGAGGTATCTAGGCAGAAATTATAGCCTTAAAGTCCTTGCTGCTTCAACATACAAAAGCAATTCTATTATCTGATAATACAGCTCTTAGCCTTTTTTAGTGTAGGGCAAGCTGCTGGAGAAGGGATATTATATTATAGGCATCTAGGCAAAAATTATTGTCCTTGCTGCTGCAACATAAAACCAAAAGTCCTTTTCAGGACTAAAGGCCCCGTCACACACACAAATAAATCTTTGGCAGCTCTGTGGTTGCAGTGAAATCATGGAGATATTGTTCCATTTGTACACAGCCACAAATCTGGCACTGATTGTTCACAATTTCCCTGCAACCACAGATCTGCCACGGATTTATCTCTATGTGTGACAGGGCCTTAAGTCTAATCTATTCTGTTGTCTAATAAAACCACTCTTAACTGAATTTAGTTTAGAGCTAGCCAATGGAGAAAAGATAGTGTATTAGAGGCATCTAGGCAGGAATTATAGCCTTAAAGTCTGTGCTGCTGCAATGTAAAACAAAGTCCTTTTAAGGGCTAGATCTAATCTATTATAATCTATATGATAGCCTTATAGTTTTTGGTGCTGCAACATAATACCAAAAGTCATTTTCAGGGCTAAGTCTAATCTATTCTGTTCTCCAATAATACCGCTCTTCACTGCATTTAGTGTAGGAGGAAATGCTGGAGAAGTCATAGTGCATTAAAGGTATTTAGGCAGGGATTATTGTTTTACAGTCCTTGTGTCTGCAACGTAAAAAATCTACTCTAGTTTCTAATAATACTGCTGTTAGCTACATTTAATATGGTGTGCACTGCTGGATAAAGGATAGTGTATTAGCGCCATCGATGCAGAGATTATAGCCTTACAGTGCTTGGTGCTGCAACCTGTGAACAAAAAGTCCTTTTCTTAGCCAAGTCTAATCTATTTGCTAATAATAGTTTATTAGCTGCATTAGCTACATAGCCGCACCACCGTGCGGAGCTGCCACCCGACCACCGTGCGGAGCTGCCGCCCGACCACCGTGCGGAGCTGCCGCCCGACCACCGTGCGGAGCTGCCGCCCGACCTACACCCCACCTACTGTCTCTTCCCCAAAATCCTTTAGAATGTAAGCCTGCAAGGGCAGGGCCCTCTTCCCTCTGTACTAGTCTGTCTACTGTAACCTGTATATGTGTTCTGTATGTAACCCCCTTCTCATGTACAGCACCATGGAATCAATGGTGCTCTATAAATAAATAATAATAATTTAGTGAAGGGAGAGCTGCAGGAGAAGGGATGATGTATTAGAGGCATCTAGGCAGGAATTATTGCCTTAAAGTCCTTGCTGTTGCTATGTGCAAAATCTATTCTGTTATCTAATATCGCTCTTAGCTGCATTCAAACTAGTGCTAGCTCCAGGAGAAGGGGTAAGGTATAAAAGGCATCTAGGAAGGGATTGTAGCTTTACAATCCTTACTGCTGCAACATAAAACCAAAAATCCTTTTCAGGGCTAAGTCTAATCTACTTTGTTCTCTAATAATACTGCTCTTAGCTGATTTTAGTGTGGAGCTATCTGTTGGAGAAGGGATAGTGTATTAGAATCATCTAGGCAGGGATGATTGCCTTGCAGTCTTTGCTACTGCAATGTAATCTAAAAGTCCTTTTAAGAGCTAAGTCTACTTTATTCTCTAATAATACTGCTCTTACCTGCATTTTGTGTAAGGAAAATTGCTGGAGAAGGGATAGTATATTAGAGGTTTCTAGGCAGGGATTATTGCCTTGCAGTCCTTGATGTTGCAATGTAAAAAACTCTAGTCTATTATCTAATAATACACCTCTTAGTAGCATTTAGTGTAGGGCTAGTTGAAGGAGAAGGGATAACGTAGTAGAGGCATCTAGGCAGGGAGTATTGCCTTACAGCCCATGCTGCTGCAACGTAATCCAAAAGTCCTTTTCAGGGTTGTCTAATCTATTCTTTAATAATACTGTTCTTATCTGCATTTAGTGTAAAAAGAACTGCTGGAGTAAGGATATTGTATTAGAGGCATCTAGGCAGGGATTATTGCCTTATAGCCCATGCTGCTGCAATGTAAAACCAAAAGTCCTTATCAGGGTTAAGCCTAATCTATTCTATTATCTAATAATACCGCTCATTTAGTGTGGGGAGAGCTGCTGGAGAAAGGATTGGGTATTAGAAGCATCTAGGCAGGAAATATTGCTTTACAGTCCTTGCTGGTGCAACATAATAACACTATTCTATTCTTTAATAATACAAATTTTAGCTGCATTTAGTGTAGGGCTAATTTCTGGAGAAGGGATAGTGTATTAAAGGCATCAGGCAGGAATTATTGCCTTACAATCCCTGCTTCTGAAACTTAAAATCAAAACTCCTTTTCAGGGCCAATACTAATATATTCTGTTCTCTTACAATACTGTTGATAGCTACATTTAGTGTAGGGGGAGTTGCTGGAAAAGGACTAATTTAGCATTAGAGGCATCTAGGCAGGGGTTATTGCTTTACAGTCCTTGCTATAGCAACGTAAAATCAAAACTACTTTTCAGGCCTACATCTATTCTATTCTAGTCCCTATTAATACCGTTTAACTTCATACCTAATTTGAAATGCGCTAGGAGTGTGGTAAGGGATGGGGAAGCGGACGTCTTGCTAAAGTGGTGAATTCAGAGGCTATGGGCCAGAGCAAACTGTGCCTGCTGCAGGAGTACAGCAAACACACTGATCATCTAGACTTAGCTTCTTTTCTCACTTTGCAAGGGGGCATAAACCAACACTGTTGAAGCCAGAGCATTGCAAACAGGCGTTTGGCTGGATGGCAGATGATGCTTCCAGTCCATTTTCCAGTACCACACTGTTTTACACACGGGTCCAGTCATGCTATTCAAGAATCTGGACCACAGTCCTCAGCCTGTTCCTTTTTCCTCCCACCATTGCAAGTCTCATGAGACAAGTGATCCCACACTGGGACACTACGAGTAGCTCTTTAAATTTACATGTATTGGTTCTGGCCTCTTGCACTGCACTTTTTAAGAGGAATATGAGATTGTGAGCAGTAATGCCCAAATAATTGAGCAGCCACAGTCAAAAGAAGATCATGGTGGGGAACGGATATTACTATCTCAAGGGGTGGATGATTATGAGACACAGTAGCCAATAAGTCATGTTATTAAATCAAGAAGTCAAAAGGAGGACCAGAGTGCAGAAGTGGAAGACGAGGTGGGGGATGATGAAGTCAATGATCGAACCTGGGAAGGTGGCATGCAGAGTGAGGACTGTAGCGTGCAGGGGGAGGGATCTGTGGCACCGCAACAGACAGGAAGTGGCAGTGGGTTGGCTGAGTGAGAAGCCAGACAACTATTCCCAAGAGCACCTGCACAGGGCAGGTTCCCATACCAAATGTTAGGTGTTCCCCAGTCTGGCTCTTTTTTACAGAACATGTGGATGACAAGAAAATGTTGGTTTGAAACCAGTGCTGAATTAAGATCAGCAAGGGCCTGACCATTTCCAGCCCAAACACCAGTAAGAACAAGATACAGTGGTGGGCCCTGGTACTAGGGATAGTGGAGTCGGGTCAACTCCTACACCCACCTGAGACTGATCCCTGCACACTGAACCTTCCCCACGTCACTGATCATGTGCCAAGGCCCTGACTTGACCTGAACTCACCCTGGCTAGTGAGAAGGATGGGGAGAGTACTAGTCTCATTTCAATAATACAACACAGGGGTAGGGAGACAGAGAGGGAAATAGACCCAAAAAGGAAAATTCTCTAAGCAAATCTAGTACAGCTAACACCACAGCTGCAATTGTTACAAAATTTCAGCTTTTTCAGAGACTGGCTCCTTCCAAAGTGGTCAGCATAGGAATGATGAGATTCTATAACTGGCATCAGATGTTAAGACACGTGACTATTTTTAGCCAAAGGAAATGGTCACAAAGCGCTGCTCCTAAGATTAATGTTCCAAAGGATAGCCAGATAGGAAATAGTCCTTAACCTTTAAAACACCAAAAGAAAGCAAATACATATAAACACAAGCTGCAGACTGGCGCACAACAAGGCGCTGTGACTTTCTAGTCGCAGACTCACCAGAGGTTCCCCCAGAGTGGGGACACTCATGACAGTATCCCCCCTTCTGTGAGGTGCCTCTGGACCTTTAGGATCAGGCTTATCTGGATGAGACCAATGGAATCAGTGCACTACTTTACTGGCATTCAGATCTGATGCCAGTACCCATGTCCTTTGGGCTATAACTAGTGATGAGCGAGTACTAAAAAGCTCGGGTGCTCGAGGCTCGGGCCGAGCATCCCAAGATACACCGAGCCCAATGTTATCCTATGGGAGACCCGAGTATTTTTATGAAATGACCCCCGGCAGCATGTAGAAACCCTAAAAATGTCACAAAAGTCTCAGAAGAGTGCTCAAATGACATGGCAACAGCATGGGGACGATCCCTTGAAGCATTTATCACTCAAAAGTCACAGCTGTGAACAATTTTGTCGCGTTTTACGCCATTTTTACGGACTCACCAGAAAACCTTCCAAAATGACACCAAAATGAATTTTCATGGCGGAAATGTTAAGGGCACATACCCAATAGTGAGATAGAGCTGGTGTATGTTACTTTTGGAGATTACATGAAAGATTTTACGTGAAAACATTGTGTGGCACTTCGATGTCCCTGAGAAGAGACGTACATGAAGGCCTCTTGAGTCTAATGTGCCCATTTTGAGGAAGTGGGTCTATTGTAGTATAGCCCTTTGGCAGGGCAGCCAAAAATTGGGAGGCTCCACGTTGTCCCTGGATAGAGACGTGCATGAGGGCCTGTAAACCTGAAGTGCCCATTGTAAGGAAGTGGGTCTATTGTAGTATAGCCCTTTGGCAGGGCAGCCAAAAATTGGGAGGCTCCACATTGTCCCTGGATAGAGACGTGCATGAGGGCCTTGTGAGGTAGCACGGTCGGCTGCGCAGCAGAAGACACGGGATCCAGGCATTAAGGTTCACAGCACACGGTTTTAATTTCCAAACAAAAGTCCATAACACAATACATGTGCCTCTCCAGCAGAAAACTCAGGGAGTTCTGTTCACTCCCTCACACCCGGCACACCTGCCCTTCTTCCTGAATCTATTTAACCCTTTCTTCAGCCTGTAGGGAAACAGCATTAACCCTATAGTGGATTTACTTTCTATCATGGAGTGAGCACAACCAGGGCGAGACATACCGGCCGTCATAGATAACCCCGGTCACAGTCTCACATACCCCCCCCTCAGTTCAAGCGTGCGGGGTTGAACTCCAGCCATCAAACACGGGCCGCGGGACAAGGCATCGGCGTTGCCCTGCAACCTACCGGCCCGGTGTTCAACCGTAAACCGGAAGTTCTGCAGAGAAAGGAACCACCGGGTAACCCGGGCATTCCGTTCCTTGGCGGACCTCATCCAGACCAGTGGAGAGTGATCCGTCACCAAGCGAAACTGCCGTCCCAGCAGGTAATAGCGTAGGGACTCCAAGGCCCACTTGATCGCCAGGCACTCCTTCTCCACTACGCTATAATTCCGCTCGGGAGGGGTGAGCTTCCTACTCAAGAAGGTGACGGGGTGTTCCTCCCCCTGAACCACCTGAGACAGCACTGCCCCCAGGCCGACCTCCGAGGCGTCAGTCTGTACAATGAACTCCTTCCGGAAATCAGGGTTGACCAGAACGGGCTGTCCGCACAGGACCTCCTTCAGGGCCCGGAAGGAGTCCTCGGCCTGCGGAGTCCAGCGCACCATGACGGAGTTCTTGCCTTTGAGAAGGTCCGTCAAGGGGGCTGATAGTCCCGCAAAATCCTTTACAAACCTCCTGTAGTACCCCACGATACCCAGGAAGGCCCTAACCTGCTTCGTGGTCAGGGGTCTAGGCCACTTCTGGATCGCCTCAACCTTGTTAATTTGGGGCTTAATCACTCCTTGGCCTATCACGTAGCCCAAGTAGCGGGCTTCCGTGAGTCCCAATGCACATTTCTGGGGATTGGCTGTTAATCCGGCTGTTCGAAGCGCGTCCACCACCGCTTGTACCTGTTCCAAGTGGGTCTGCCAATCGGAGCTGTAAATAATGATGTCATCCAGGTACGCTGATTCATACGCCTGGTGGGGTTCCAGCACTAAGTCCATCAACCTCTGGAACGTGGCCGGAGCGCCATGTAACCCAAAAGGCAAGACAACATAGTGGAAGAGACCCTCCGGCGTAACAAAAGCGGTTTTCTCCTTGGCGGACTCCGTTAGTGGCACCTGCCAGTACCCCTTGGTCAGGTCGAGCGTGGTAAAATATCGCGCCTGTCCCAGCCTATCAATCAGCTCATCCACCCGGGGCATGGGGTAGAGATCGAACTTGGATATTTCGTTCAATCTCCTAAAGTCATTGCAGAACCTTAAGGAGCCATCGGGTTTTGGTATTAGGACAATCGGACTAGCCCATTCACTCCGGGATTTTTCGATGACCCCCAGGCGTAACATTGTCTTTACTTCCTCCGATATGGCTTGTCTTCGAGCCTCCGGCACCCGGTATGACTTCAGGCGTACCTTTAGGTGGGGCTCGGTGACAATATCGTGTCGTATCAGACTGGTCCTACCGGGCAGCTCGGAGAAGACATCGGGGTTCTGTTGAACCAACCGTCTGGCCTCTCGCCTCTGTTGCTTGGTGAGGGCTTCTCCAATCCTTACTTCCGGTTCGTCCTCTCCGGAGGTCGCTGGAGCCGGATGTGAACGACCCGAAGAGGAGGGAGGTGGGGAAAAAACAGCCATCAGGCTTTCCCGTTCCTGCCAAGGTTTTAATAGGTTGACATGGTATATTTGTTCAGGTTTCCGCCTACCGGGCTGCAATACTTTATAGTTAACCACCCCTACTCTTTCCTTTATCTCGTAGGGGCCTTGCCACTGAGCCAGGAATTTACTCTCCGCCGTGGGGATTAATACCAACACCCGATCCCCGGGTTTAAAGGTCCGCACGGTGGCTTGTCTATTGTAGCGGCCGCTTTGCGCGGCCTGAGCCTCCTGTAAATGCTCCTTCACAATTGGCATGACCGCGCTTATGCGGTTCTGCATACCTAAAATGTGTTCAATCACACTTTTATGGGGGGTGGGCTCTTGTTCCCATGTTTCCTTTGCCAGGTCCAACAATCCCCGGGGATGTCGCCCGTATAACAATTCAAAAGGCGAAAACCCCGTGGATGCCTGTGGCACCTCTCGTATGGCAAACATCAAATAGGGAAGCATCATATCCCAGTCTTTCCTGTCTTTTGAGATCACCCTTTTTAGCATGGTTTTCAGGGTTTTATTGAAACGCTCGACTAAACCGTCCGTTTGAGGATGATACACAGACGTACGCAACTGCTTGATCTGGAGTAGCCGGCATAGCTCTTTGGTCACTTTAGACATGAATGGGGTCCCCTGATCCGTAAGGATTTCCTTGGGCAACCCCACTCGGCAGAACACAGCAAACAACTCCCGAGCTATAAGCTTTGCTGCAGTATGTCTGAGAGGTATCGCCTCTGGATACCGGGTGGCATAGTCAACGATCACTAGGATGTGTTGGTGCCCTCGAGCGGACTTTACGAGGGGCCCCACCAGATCCATCCCTATCCGTTCAAAAGGGACTTCTATAATGGGTAACGGTACCAACGGACTGCGAAAATGGGTCAGGGGTGCGGTAAGCTGACACTCCGGGCAGGTTTCGCAGAACCGTTTTACCTCCCCAAAGACCCCGGACCAATAGAACCTTTGCAATATTCGCTCCTGCGTTTTCTTGACCCCTAGGTGGCCACTCATCAGGTGTTTATGAGCCAAGTCGAGGACCCGCCGGCGATGCGGCTGGGGCACCACCAACTGTTCTACCCCCACGCCCCGTATTTCATCTACCCGGTAGAGTAAATCCTGCTTAAGAGCGAAATGGGGGTACCTTACCTGGGCACCGGGCAGCTGTGCCACCCCGTCAACTACTGTCACCCGACTCCGGGCGTGTATTAACGTAGGGTCCTGGAGTTGGGCTGTCCCAAACGTATCCGGGGACGCCTCCAACTCCGGGATGGGCTCGACCGTCTCAGCCTCTCCTGCCAATACCTCTAGGGGCGACCTACCGGGTTCACACTCTGTCCCTATCATGGTGACCCCTACGGCAGATGTCCCGGATTCAGGATTGTAGGGCTCAGGTCCCGGACCAACCAATATCTGAGGGGACTTAGGGGTTCCCCTCCACAAAGTCCAAAAATAGGGCAGATCCCTTCCTAGGATCACGTCATAAGGAAGAGTGTTAAGAAGTCCCACCTCATGTTGCACCTGACCGCAAGGTGCTGTGATGGTGACAATCCCCGTGGGATAGTCGCGGCGGTCCCCATGTATGCAAACCACCCCCACGGTGCGTCCTGTGGCCTTTACTTTAGCCCTCAAGGTGGATCGCACAAGGGTCACTAAGCTTCCGGAATCCAACAATCCTGTAACCGGACATCCATTCACCTGTATTTGGCACAAGTGGGGCTCCGTCTCTGGGGAGACCAGGTCAGCGGTACACACCACCTGAGCATACATTGAACCCCGCCGGGTAACCCCACAATCCATGGGCTCCGTGGTGAGTGGACACTGGGCTTCCATATGTCCCATCCGCTGGCACCGCCAACATCTAATGGGGACGGAAACCCCCTTGATGGGTTGTCGTTTAGGGTACAGAACCTTCCGGACCTCAGGAATGGCGGCCGCGGCCTCAGACGGGACGGTAGGGGACTCCTGCACCGTTGTCAGCGGTGGGTCCTTGGCCCTAGGCTTGGTGGGGCCGGACCGACGGGCGGTACGCAAAGTCTCAGTGTCCCGTATCAAGTCCTGCGTAGCCACATGCCGCTCTACCAGGGACACTAATTGGTCCAGGGTACTCGGGTCACCCTGTCCGACCCACCGTTGAACGGTGACGGGTAAAGTGCGCACAAAACGATCCACTACTACCCTTTCCACCATTTGCGCCGGGCTCAGAGTGTCAGGCTGCAACCACTTTTTTACAAGATGTAACAAGTCATAGGCCTGGGAGCGTACGGGTTTGGCTTCCTCAAAGAACCACTGATTTACCCGCTAAGCCCGTACATAGGTATTCACCCCCAACCGAGCCAGTATTTCGGCTTTCAGGGTCACATAGTCAATGGCGTCCTCGGTACAGAGGTCCAGGTACGCTTTTTGGGGTTCCCCCGTCAGATAGGGTGACAATACCTCAGCCCACTGCGGGGTCGGCAGCTTTTCCCGCTCGGCCACCCGCTCAAACACCGCCAGGAACGCTTCCACATCATCACCCGGGGTCATCTTTTGCAACGCTTGTCTCACCGCTTTCCGGACGCTGCCGTCGTCACCCGGTCCCGGGGTTGTTGCTGCCGGTCCGGCACGGATCGACTTGGCCAGGAGAACCATCTGTTCTTGGTGCCTTTTTTCCTGCAATTGCAAGGCTTGCTGCTGACGTGCATTGGCCTGATCCATCTGTTCTTGGAATTTTTTTTCCTGCACTTGCAAGGATTGGAGCAGGTGTGCAATGGTCTGTTGCTGCTGTGCATTAGCCTGTTGCTGCTGTGCATTAGCCTGTTGCTGCTGTGCATTAGCCTGAGCCAAATGCTTTAGTATGTCCTCCATGGCGTCGCCGGGTTTGGGCTGTAGTATAGCCGCTCGAATCCAGGACATGCGCAGCTGGGTCACCAGGGATGGATGCTACACCTCACCGGCTGTCATGCCCGCATTCTCCACCATATGTGAGGTAGCGTCGTCGGCTGCGCAGCAGAAGACACGGGATCCAGGCATTAAGGTTCACAGCACACGGTTTTAATTTCCAAACAAAAGTCCATAACACAATACATGTGCCTCTCCAGCAGAAAACTCAGGGAGTTCTGTTCACTCCCTCACACCCGGCACACCTGCCCTTCTTCCTGAATCTATTTAACCCTTCCTTCAGCCTGTAGGGAAACAGCATTAACCCTATAGTGGATTTACTTTCTATCATGGAGTGAGCACAACCGGGGCGAGACATACCGGCCGTCATAGATAACCCCGGTCACAGTCTCACAGCCTGTAAACCTGAAGTGCCCATTGTAAGGAAGTGGGTCTATTGTAGTATAGCCCTTTGGCAGGGCAGCCAAAAATTGGGAGGCTCCACGTTGTCCCTGGATAGAGACGTGCATGAGGGCCTGTAAACCTGAAGTGCCCATTGTAAGGAAGTGGGTCTATTGTAGTATAGCCCTTTGGCAGGGCAGCCAAAAATTGGGAGGCTCCACATTGTCCCTGGATAGAGACGTGCATGAGGGCCTGTAAACCTGAAGTGACCATTGTAAGGAAGTGGGTCTATTGTAGTATAGCCCTTTGGCAGGGCAGCCAAAAATTGGGAGGCTCCACGTTGTCCCTGGATAGAGACGTGCAGAAGGGCCTGTAAACCTGAAGTGCCCATTGTAAGGAAGTGTGTCTATTGTAGTATAGCCCTTTGGCAGGGCAGCCAAAAATTGGGAGGCTCCACGTTGTCCCTGGATAGAGACGTGCATGAGGGCCTGTAAACCTGAAATGCCCATTGTAAGCAAGTGGGTCTATTGTAGTATAGCCCTTTGGCAGGGCAGCCAAAAATTGGGAGGCTCCACATTGTCCCTGGATAGAGACGTGCATGAGGGCCTGTAAACCTGAAGTGCCCATTGTAAGGAAGTGGGTCTATTGTAGTATAGCCCTTTGGCAGGGCAGCCAAAAATTGGGAGGCTCCACGTTGTCCCTGGATAGAGACGTGCATGAGGGCCTGTAAATCTGAAGTGCCCATTGTAAGGAAGTGGGTCTATTGTAGTATAGCCCTTTGGCAGGGCAGCCAAAAATTGGGAGGCTGCACGTTGTCCCTGGATAGAGACGTGCATGAGGGCCTGTAAACCTGAAGTGCCCATTGTAAGGAAGTGGGTCTACTGTAGTATAGCCCTTTGGCAGGGCAGCCAAAAATTGGGAGGCTCCACATTGTGCCTGGATAGAGACGTGCATGAGGGCCTGTAAACCTGAAGTTCCCATTGTAAGGAAGTGGGTCTATTGTAGTATAGCCCTTTGGCAGGGCAGCCAAAAATTGGGAGGCTCCACATTGTCCCTGGATAGAAACCTGTTAGGTTCTTAGTGCGTCCGTGCTTGCATTTAAAAACCGCACGTGTGTGCCTGTTGGTGGCAGCGTTCAGGTGCACTTGTGTGCTTTTTGCACAAACTTGGATATAACGCACAAGTGAATACACATCAGCACAGCATTGCAAAATGCGCAAGGGCGTTGGCAACGAACAAGGAAGTGGACGTGATGGTGGTGCAGGCAGAGACCGAGGTCGTGTGCAAGCTCTAATTTCGCCACAACAAAGGGCCACATCTACTCGCTCGCACGTCCTGTCCCAAATTCTTGGGGACCGCAGCAGTACGCCGCTCTTGAACCAAGACCAGTGTCAACAGGTTGTTAGTTGGATAGCGGATAATGCTTCCAGTCAGATTGGCACCACCACAAACATTCTGTCTTCCACACGGTCAAGTGTCAGTAGCCGTGATACTGCACCGCATATTTCAGAACCTGATCCTCCTTCCTACCACCAGGCCGAGTACACGTCCATGGACATTACTGATCCCACACTTGGACACTCGGAAGAGCTGTTCACGTTTCCATTCACACATTCTGGCCTCTCGCCAGCTCCTGTTGAAGTGGGCCATGACGAGATTGTATGTACAGATGCCCATATATTTGAGCAGCCACATTCTCACGAAGTTGGCAACGTGTCTCCACAAGGGGTGGACGATGATGAGACACAATTGTCAGGAAGTCAGGAGGAGGAGCAGGGTGTGGAAGAGGAAGACGACATGGTGGATGATCCAGTAACTGACCCAACCTGGCAGGAGGATATGCAGAGCGAGGACAGCAGTGCACAGGGGGAGGGAGGCGTAGCATCCCAACAGGCAGTAAGAAGCAGGGTGGTGGCCCCAGGCAGATGTCAGGCAACCGTTCCCCGGAACAACAACACGACACAAGGTGCCTGTACAAATGTTAGGTCTTCCCGAGTCTGGCAGTTTTTTAAGTTGGCTCCAGATGATTCTAAAAAGGCCATTTGCAACACCTGCCATGCCAGCATCAGCAGGGGTACCAAAACTAGCAGCCTGACCACCACCAGCATGATCAGGCACATGTCAGCCAAGCACCCGACTTTGTGGGATGTACAACAGAGTCGAGGAGCAGTGCTTGCTGATGTCACTGCTACGTCTTCGCTTGTTGTGCATGCGAGCCAATCCCCTGTCCATGCTGCCCGCGAACAAGCCTCCTCCGGCCCTGCACCTGCAGTTGCCCACGCAGAAATAACACCATCTTCAAGCACGTCCTTGTCCCAGCGCAGCGTTCAGTTATCCATTCAGCAAACCTTTGAACGCAGGCGCAAATACACTGCCAACGCCCCACATGCCACACTTCTAAATGCTAACATTTCGCGACTGCTTGCGCTGGAAATGTTGCCTTTTAGGCTGGTGGAGACAGAAGCATTCCGCGACCTGATGGCGGCAGCTGTCCCACGTTACTCGGTCCCCAGCCGCCACTATTTCTCCCGGTGTGCCGTCCCCGCATTGCATAACCACGTGTCACAAAACATCACACGTGCCCTGAACAACGCTGTTTCAGTGAAAGTCCACCTAACCACAGACATGTGGACAAGTGCTTGTGGGCAAGGCTGCTACATCTCGTTGATGGCACACTGGGTTAATATTGTGGAAGCTGGGACCCAGTCTGAGCGAGGGACGGAACACGTCCTTCCCACACCAAGTTTTGCAGGCCCTACCTCACTCAGGGTTTCACCCACACTCTACAGCTCCGGAATGTCATGCTCCTCAGCCTCCTCCTCCTCCTGCGCATCCTCATCCACTTTACCCTCCACACCAGTCCCAAGCTGGAAGTGTCGCGGGCAGAGGAGGGGACGCTGCACTCTCCCACTGCTCGGGTTCGGCTGCCGCTGCTCTACGGCTGCTGCTGCTTGGTGGCTCGAGCGATGGCCGGATCCCGGGGACTCGAGCGGCGCTCCTCGCCCGTGAGTGAAAAGGGGTGGTTTGGGTTTTGGGGATATTGTCCGTGACGCCACCCACGGTTGTGGTGATTGTGTGGACACCACCGCTGCTCTGGACGGGCATCCCGGGAGCCTGTGACAGGGAGCAGCTTTGTTGTTATTTCTCCCCTCCGTGGGTAGGGGGGTTGGTTGTCCCGGGGCCCGGTGATGGGGTAGATATGGATGACAGGCGGGTTGCGGGGCCTGATGAGGTGCAGGGTCGCAGGGGCAGCGCTGTGCCGCACGGCACGGAGGTACTCACTCAGCCCAATGATGATGACACAGTTCACGGTAAAACAAGCGGCTGGATGGACGGGTCCCTCGGACGGCTGCGGTTGTTCCTCCCTGCAGGTTAGTGATGACTGTCTCTCCCTGCACCTAAGTTCAGTGTTGGTAGCGATGGGTTCCCACCGGTAACCCGCTCCCCAACCTGGATATGGGCCGGAGGAGCCCCTTTTGCCCACAGGCGCTGGCCCTGGGAGACGGTTGCCCTTGGCGGTGGCGGTGTCTCCCCTTCACGGTTGGACGGTTGCCTTCTATCGGGACTTGGCTGTTTGGAAACCCGGAGGTCCCCTTCACTAACGGATTTGGCAAATTCACGGCGACTCCAAGCCTTGCCGGGATCCGAAAGGCCCCTGCCAATGGTGCTGGCTTCTCTTTGTATACCGGTCCGGTACCGCCGGGTCACCACCCGTCCACGGTCCTTACGGCAGACTCCAATCGGCCTCCACTGCAGACGGTCACCACATCCTGCCAACCTTGCTGTCCTGTCCGGGCCACACACCCGGACCAACTTCAGGCTCTTTGCTGTCACTTTTCTCCTCTCTACTACTTTCCTCCTTCCACTTCCTTAGCTTAACTCTCACTGCCTGTGTTTTCCCTCCTCCAGGACTGTGAACTCCTTGGTGGGTGGAGACCAACCGCCTGGCTCCACCCCCTGGTGTGGACAACAGCCCCTGGGGAAGGCAACAAGGATTTTGTGTTTTGACTATGATGTGCCTGCAGGGAGTGTGGGGTGTGTAAGTGTTGTGCTCTGTGGCCCCTGGCTTGTCCAGGGCGACACAGAAGCACTGCAGCACTGCCTCGGTGAAGCAGCAACAGGCTGTGCTGAAGCTAATCTGCATAGGTGATAAACCCCACAATGCAGAAGAGGTGTGGACAGCTCTGAAACAGCATGCAGATCACTGGCTCACACCTCTGAACCTAAAGCCAGGAAAGGTTGTGTGTGACAATGGCTGGAACCTGGTGGCGGCTTTGAGGCGAGGCCAGCTGACACATGGTCCATGCGTGGCCCATGTGCTCAACCTCGTGGTTCAGCGGTTTCTAAAGTCATACACAGAGCTGTCTGATCTGCTGGTAAAGGTTCGCCGCCTGTCTGCACATTTTTGAAAGTCACCTACTGCTTCAGCCGGCCTTGCCGGCTTTCAGCGCCATTTGCATCTTCCGGCTCACAGACTGGTGTGTGATGTCCCCACGCGTTGGAATTCAACTCTGCACATGTTGGTCAGGATATGTGAGCAGAAGAGGGCAGTTGTTGAGTACCTGCATCACCTAAGCCGTAGGGAAATGGGTCAAACTCCACACATAACACCTGAGGAGTGGAGATGGATGTCCGACCTATGTACCATCCGCCAAAACTTTGAGGACTCCACCAAGATGGTGAGCGGCGATGACGACATTATTAGCGTCACCATACCGCTTCTCCGCCTTCTAAAATGGTCTCTGCTCAAAAACAAACATGATGCATTGCAGGCGGAGCGCGATGAGTTGGAGCAAGAAACAGTAGTGGGTGTGGGTGATAACACACAGCCCAGCCTCGTCTCATCACAACGTGCAGTGGAGGACTATGACAAGGAGGAGGATGAAGACATGGAGCAACTCTCCGGCCAAATTGAGGATATGACATGCAGTCATATCCTCGGTTCAGTGTGGCTGGCCAGAGGACAGGGTAGATGATGAGGAGGAGGACAGCATGTTCAGTCATCGTGTTGGTCAGGATACTGAAGTGATGGCTGTTAAGAGTCTGGCACACATGGCTGACTTTATGGTAAGCTGCTGCTTGTCTCTTGACCCTCGCGTTAAGAACATCTTGGCCGACAATCATTACTGGTTGGTAACACTGTTAGACCCACGCTAAAAGGAGAACTTTATGTCTCTTATTCCCGAGGCGGAGAGGTCAGGCAAAATGCAGCAGTTCCAGAAGGCCATAGTCACGGAAGTAGGCAAAGCATTCCCCTCACAAAACGCTAGCGGCATAGGTCAGGAATCAGTGGACAACCAAGGCGTACAGCCGAGAGGGGCACAAGTCCAATCCGCCAGAGGTAGGGGAACAGTCTTTAAGATGTGGGACAGTTTTCTCAGCCCCTCACATACCACAGCCCCTGAGGTGCGGGGTAGTGCCACAAGAAATCCTAAGTTTGCCCAGATGCTCAAGGAGTACCTTGCAGATCAAACAACTGTACTCCGACATTCCTCTGTGCCTTACAATTAATGGGTATCCAAGCTGGACATGTGGCATGAATTGGCTCTCTACGCCTTGGAAGTCCTGGCCTGCCCTGCCGCTAGCGTTTTGTTAGAGCGTGTTTTTAGTGCCGCAGGTGGAATCATTACAGATAAACGCACCCGCCTGTCAACTGAAAATGCTGACAGGCTGACTCTGATCAAGATGAACAAGGGTTGGATTGGGCCAGACTTCACCACACCACCAGCAAATGACAGCGGAATTTAAAGTTTGTAACGGGAATTTGCCATGTACCTCCACTCACCCATGGTAACACACTTCTGGACTTTGGATAATCGCTGGACTGCTCCTCCTTCTCCTCATGCGCCATCATGATGACCGTTACAATAGTTAGGCCGTTGTTTCAGGTATACCCCCAGTGGTAAATTTTTTCGCCCATTCTTTCAGAATGGACATTACAACGACAAGAGACCCGCTGCTTTGCAATGGGAACAATGTTTTGAGGCCCTCATGCACATCTCTATCCAGGGACAATGTGGAGCCTCCAAATTTTTGGCTGCCCTGCCTAAGGGCTATACTACAATAGACCCACTTCCTTACAATGAGCACTTCAGGTTTACAGGCCATCATGCACGTCTCTATCCAGGGACAATATGGAGCCTGACGCTGCCACCGACTGCCACACACGTGCGGTTTTTAAATGCAAGCACGGACACACTAAGAACCTAACAGGTTTTTAGGAGCGACAATTACTGAGAAGTCTGACACTATCAGACACTGCTGACTGACGTGTATTATTCACTAGACTTGTGCGTTATATAATAGTTTGTGCAAAACGTGCACCTGTACGCTGCCACCGACAGGCACACACGTGCGGTTTTTAAATGCAAGCACGGACGCACTAAGAACCTAACAGGTTTTTAGGAGCGACAATTACTGAGAAGTCTGACACTATCAGGTCTGTTTTAGACTGTGTACACCAGCCCCAGATATGATGAAGGCTGGTATACGGTCACCACTAGGAATGGCTATATACCCTGCCTGCCTGCCTGCCTGTATACTGCTACAATAGTCCTGACAAGGACTCTTCTGGTCACTAGCCTGTATTCCGACCTGGCTATACCCTGCCTGTATACAGCAACAATAGTCCTGAGAAGGACTCTGCTACTGTACTCCGACCTGGCTATACCCTGCCTGCCTGTATACAACTATAATAGTCCTGAGAAGGACTTCTGGTCACACTGTTTGCAGCCCTGCTACGGAAATAACTATAAAGGGCCGCAAACCTTTCCCTGAAGCAGCAACACTCTCCCTGCACTGACTGTCTGGATGGCTGTGAGCAGAGCACAGCGTGCCCGCCGGTATAAAGGCTCGGTCACGCTGTGCAGGCCGGCCAATCACTGCAATTCCACAACTAACAGGGCTGTGGCATTGCAGTGGTCTGCCAGCCAATCCCTGCATGAGGGCTGGCTCTCAAAAGAGCGCCAACATGCAGGGATGAAGACCACGAGTACAGCACGAGTATCGCGAGATTACTCGGTCCCCGCCGAGTAGCCCGAGTACAGTGATACTCGTGTGAGTACCGAGTAGTAACAAGCATACTCGCTCATCACTAGCTATAACCCCTCCAGTGCACCAAATATTGAAGAGAACTGCAAACAAAGCAAAAATCCACGATTCTTGCCACCTGAAACGCTAAGTTTCTAGCAATAATAACTTCAGTCGGCAGTAAAGGTGACAGCTCTAGAGACGCAACATACTTCTTCAACATAGAACTGTGAAAAACTTTGTGTATTTTAAGTGCTGGGTGTAATGCCCATATTGGCATCCCCACACGGTCCTGCTCCTCTCCCCCGGTGGAGACTCTAGCACTCTCACCCTCCTGGCTGCCCAGCTGTATCTGCTCGCAGGGTCCTTGTCACGCAACACTGCAGGGCCACTATCTTTAACCCACCATGGCTCGCAGGGTCCTTGTTACGTAGCACCCCAGTCATGGATTTGAGCTTGCGCATATGCAGCCAGTCATCATCATCAACATCTTCATTCTGTTCCCTTGTATTAGACATCAGCTGCAGACTTTGGTGTACACACACTTGCTTCCTGATATGCAGCAATAATCAGGAAACAGGCTCTATCGTGATATAATGCTTAGTTATAGAAAAGCATATAGAAAAAAAAATTATATATACATATATATATATATATATATATTGTGTGAGACTATGACCGGGGTTATCTATGACGGCCGGTACGTCTCGCCCCGGTTGTGCTCACTCCATGCATAGAAAGCAACTCCACTCCAGGGTTTATGCTGTTTCCCTGCAGGCTGAAAGGAGGGTTAAAAGGAAACAGGAACATGGGCGTGGGGCCTTAGTGTGAGGGAGTGAACACAACTCCCTGAGTGTCTGCCCGGGGAGCACATGTATATTGTTGTTGGACTTTTGGTTTGTGTAATAAACCGTGTGCTGTGACCTTTGGTGCCTGGATCCCGTGTCTTCTGCCGTGCAGCCGACCACGCTACCTCACAGATGGTGGAGAATGCGGGCATGCCAGCCCGGTGAGGTGTAGCATCCATCCCTGGTGACCCGGTAGCACATGTCCTGGATTCGAGCGGCTATACTACAGCCCAAACCCGGTGACGCCATGGAGGACATACTAAAGCAGCTGGCTCAGGCTAATGCACAGCAACAACAGGCTAATGCACAGCAACAACAGGCTAATGAACAGCAGCAACAGACCAATACACACCTGCTCCGGTCGTTGGAACGTCAGCAGCAATCCTTGCAATTGCAGGAAAAAAGGCACCAAGAACAGATGGTTCTCCTGGCCAAGTCGATCCGTGCCGGACCAGCAGCAACAACCCTGGAACCGGGTGACGACGGCAGCGTCCGGAAAGTGGTGAGACAAGCGTTGCAAAAGATGACCCCGGGGGATGATGTGGAAGCATTCCTGGCGGTGTTTGAGCGGGTGGCCGAGCGGGAAAATCTGCCGACCCCCCAGTGGGCTGAGGTATTATCGCCCTATCTGACGGGGGAGCCCCAAAAAGCGTACCTGGATCTCTGTACCGAGGACGCCATAGAATATGCGACCCTGAAAGCCGAAATACTTGCTCGGTTGGGGGTGAATACCTATGTACGGGCTCAGCGGGTAAATCAGTGGTTCTATGAGGAGGCCAAACCCGTACGCTCCCAGGCCTATGACTTGTTGCATCTGGTAAAGAAGTGGTTGCAGCCTGACACTCTGATCCCTGCGCAAATGGTGGAAAGGGTAGTAGTTGATCGCTTTGTGCGCACTTTACCCGTCACCATTCAACGGTGGGTAGGACAGGGCGACCCAAGTACCCTGGACCAATTAGTATGCCTGGTGGAGCGGCATGTGGCTACGCAGGACTTGATACGGGACACTGAGACTTTGCGTACCGCCCGTCGGTCCGGCCCCTCCAAGCCTAGAGTCAAGGACCCACCGCTGACACCGGTGCGGGAGACCGCTACCGTCCCGTCCGAGGCCGCGCCCGCCGTCCCTGAGGTCCGGAAGGCTATGTACCCTAAACGACAACTCGTCAAGGGGGTTTCCTTCCCTATTAGATGTTGGCGGTGTCAGCGGGTGGGACATATGGAAGCCCAGTGTCCACTCACCACGGAGCCCATGGATTGTGGGGTTACCCGGCGGGGTTCAATGTATGCTCAGGTGGTGTGTACCGCTGACCTTGTCTCCCCGGAGACTGAGCCCCACTTGTGCCAAATACAGGTGAATGGATGTCCGGTTACAGGCTTGTTGGATTCCGGAAGCTTAGTGACCCTGGTGCGATCAACCCTAAGGGCTGAAGTAAAAGCCACAGGACGTACCGTGGGGGTGGTTTGCATACATGGGGACCGCCGAGACTATCCCACGGGGATTGTCACCATCACAGCACCCTGCGGTCAGGTGCAACATGAGGTGGGACTTATTAACACTCTTCCCTATGACGTGATCCTAGAAAGGGATCTGCCCTATTTTTGGACTTTATGGAAGGGGCCTCCTAAGTCCCCTCAGATATTGGACAGTCCGGGACCTGAGCCCGACAATCCCGAATCCGGGACGCCTGCCATAGGGATCCCCATGATAGGGACAGAATGTGAACCTGATAGGTCGCCCCTAGAGGTTTTGGCAGGAGAAGCTGAGATGGTCGAGCCCATCCAGGAGTTGGAGGCGTCCCCTGATACGTTTGGGACAGCCCAACTCCAGGATCCTACATTAATACATGCCCGGAGTCGGGTGACAGTGGTTGACGGGGTGGCACAGCTGCCCGGTGCCCAGGAAAGGTACCCCCATTTCGCTCTTAAACAGGATTTACTCTATCGGGTAGATGAAATACGGGGCGTGGGGGTAGAGCAGTTGGTGGTGCCCCGGCCATATCGCCGGCGGGTCCTCGACTTGGCTCATAAACACCTGATGAGTGGCCACCTAGGGGTCAAGAAAACGCAGGAGCGAATATTGCAAAGGTTCTATTGGCCCGGGGTCTTTGGGGAGGTAAAACGGTTCTGCGAAACCTGCCCGGAGTGTCAGCTTACCGCACCCCTGGCCCACTTTCGCAGTCCGTTGGTACCCTTACCCATTATAGAAGTCCCTTTTGAACAGATAGGGATGGATCTGGTGGGGCCCCTCGTAAAGTCCGCTCGAGGGCACCAACACATCCTAGTGATCGTTGACTATGCCACCCGGTATCCAGAGGCGATACCTCTCAGACATACTGCAGCGAAGTTTATAGCTCGGGAGTTGTTTGCTGTGTTCTGCCGGGTGGGGTTGCCCAAGGAGATCCTTACGGATCAGGGGACCCCATTCATGTCTAAAGTGACCAAAGAGCTATGCCGGCTACTCCAGATCAAGCAGTTGCGTACGTCTGTGTATCATCCTCAGACGGACGGTTTAGTGGAACGATTCAATAAAACCCTGAAAACCATGCTCAAAAGGGTGATTTCCAAAGACGGGAAAGACTGGGATATGATGCTTCCCTATTTGATGTTTGCCATCCGAGAGGTGCCACAGGCCTCCACGGGGTTTTCGCCTTTTGAGTTGTTATACGGGCGACATCCCCGGGGATTGTTGGACCTGGCAAAGGAAACATGGGAGCAAGAGCCCACCCCCCATAAAAGTGTGATTGAACACATTTTAGGAATGCAGAACCGCATAAGCGCGGTCATGCCAATTGTGAAGGAGCATTTACAGGAGGCTCAGGCCGCGCAAAGCGGCCGCTACAATAGACAAGCCACCGTGCGGACCTTTAACCCCGGGGATCGGGTGTTGGTATTGATCCCCACAGCGGAGAGTAAATTCCTGGCTCAGTGGCAAGGCCCCTACGAGATAAAGGAAAGAGTCGGGGTGGTCAACTATAAGGTATTGCAGCCCGGTAGGCGGAAACCTGAACAAATATACCATGTCAACCTATTAAAACCTTGGCAGGAACGGGAAAGCCTGATGGTTGCTTTTTCCCCATCTCCCTCCTCTTCGGGTCGTTCAAACCCGGCTCCAGCGACTTCTGGAGAGAACGAACCGGAAGTAAGGATTGGAGAAGCCCTCACCAAGCAACAGAGGCGAGAGGCCAGACGGCTGGTTCAGCAGAACCCCGATGTCTTCTCCGAACTGCCTGGTAGGACCAGTCTGATACGACATGACATTGTCACCGAGCCTCACCTGAAGGTACGCCTGAAGTCATACCGGGTGCCGGAGGCTCGAAGGCAAGCCATATCAGAGGAAGTGAAGACGATGCTACGCCTCGGGGTCATCGAAGAATCCCGGAGTGAATGGGCTAGTCCCATTGTCCTAATACCAAAACCCGATGGCTCCTTAAGGTTCTGCAACGACTTTAGGAGATTGAACGAAGTATCCAAGTTCGATCTCTATCCCATGCCCCGGGTGGATGAGCTGATTGATAGGCTGGGACAGGCTCGATATTTCACCACGCTCGACCTGACCAAGGGGTACTGGCAGGTGCCACTGACGGAGTCTGCCAAGGAGAAAACCGCTTTTGTTACGCTGGAGGGTCTCTTCCACTATGTTGTCTTGCCTTTTGGGTTACATGGCGCTCCGGCCACGTTCCAGAGGTTGATGGACCTGGTGCTGGAACCCCACCAGGCGTATGCATCAGCGTACCTTGATGACATCATTATTTACAGCTCTGAGTGGCAGACCCACTTGGAACAGGTACAAGCGGTGGTGAACGCGCTCCGAACAGCCGGATTGACAGCCAATCCCAAGAAATGTGCGTTGGGGCTCACGAAAGCCCGCTACTTGGTCTACGTAATAGGCCAAGGAGTGATTAAGCCCCAAATTAACAAAGTTGAGGCGATCCAGAAGTGGCCTAGACCCCTGACCACGAAGCAGGTTAGGGCCTTCCTGGGTATCGTGGGGTACTACAGGAGGTTTGTAAAAAATTTTGCGGGACTATCAGCCCCCTTGACGGACCTTCTCAAAGGCAAGAAGTCCGTCATGGTGTGCTGGACTCAGCAGGCCGAGGACTCATTCCGGGCCCTGAAGGGGGTCCTGTGTGGACAGCCCGTTCTTATCAACCCTGATTTCCGGAAGGAGTTCATAGTACAGACTGACGCCTCGGAGGTCGGCCTGGGGGCAGTGCTGTCTCAGGTGGTTCAGGGGGAGGAACACCCCGTCACCTTCTTAAGTAGGAAGCTCACCCCTCCCGAGCGGAATTATAGCGTAGTGGAGATGGAGTGCCTGGCGATCAAGTGGGCCTTGGAGTCCCTACGCTATTACCTGCTGGGACGACAGTTTCGCTTGGTGACTGATCACTCTCCGCTGGTCTGGATGAGGTCCGCCAAGGAACGGAATGCCCGGGTTACCCGGTGGTTCCTTTCTCTGCAGAACGTCTGGTTTACGGTTGAACACCGGGCCGGTAGGTTGCAGGGCAACGCCGATGCCTTGTCCCGCGGCCCGTGTTTGATGGCGGGAGTTCAACCCCGCTCGCTTGAACTGAGGGGGGGGGTGTGAGACTATGACCGGGGTTATCTATGACGGCCGGTACGTCTCGCCCCGCTTGTGCTCACTCCATGCATAGAAAGCAACTCCACTCCAGGGTATATGCTGTTTCCCTGCAGGCTGAAAGGAGGGTTAAAAGGAAACAGGAACATGGGCGTGGGGCCTTAGTGTGAGGGAGTGAACACATCTCCCTGAGTGTCTGCCCGGGGAGCACATGTATATTGTTGTTGGACTTTTGGTTTGTGTAATAAACCGTGTGCTGTGACCTTTGGTGCCTGGATCCCGTGTCTTCTGCCGTGCAGCCGACCACGCTACCTCACAATATATATATATATAGTATTCTCACAGTAGAAAATCATATTTAAAAATATATTGTACTCTCACACTACCAGGTCTGCTGTTGATGCTGCAACTATTTACAGTGGCTGTTTCTACGAGATCCGCTGCAGCTGCTTTTACAACCAGAGACTGTTTGTGTCAGTAGCGCCAGCTTCCGAGATATCGTTGATTCCCTGGGGCTGTCCTCTGTTGGCTATATACCAGCGTGTGTGTCTATCGCCACCTGCTCTGGCTTTACTGAAATCTCGGTACGATCCTCCAGGCCAGTACTTTGGTCAAGTGGATCTACTAACCCCTTGCTCGCCCGTGAGCATAACAGTTTGCCAAGGCCATGGATTCCGCTGGCCTCAGTGCTGCCCATTTCACCGACCCACAGCAGGAGGTGATACGGCAATGTGAGCAATAGAGTAGGATGCTGACTTGTCTTTGATCACTGGATAGCCGTTTTTAAGCCTGTCAAAATGTCCCTGTCAAATGTGGAAATGGCTGCAGTTCCTACTCCAGCAACAAATCTGGTTCCAAGTTCTGGTCTTTGTCTGTTTTCCTCTCCATGGTTTCACGGTGATCCCCAATTATGCAGAGGCTTCATAAACCAATGCTCCCTGCACTTTGTGTTGGTATATGCAACAGACAAGGACTTCTTTGACTGTGTGAAGGAGGACTTTATACTGATCTAACAGTAGATGGCGATGTTGTGTAAAGTTTCCTTACTCACTGAATTTTAAAAAAGTCTTGTTTTTCTGTCTAGTTTCACTTTCTCTTCCTGATGCAATGCTGTATGATTGTGCTTATCATTACCTTATGCTCTCAGAAGTAAAGAACTTGTTATCCCATGTAATGTGCTCTGTTAACTTTCTTCTATACCTGGGAATCTAGAAGCTGTGCAACACTTTGAGCTATTGCTTATCTGTTTCCGGGTCAGACCAAAGTGGCTTTATGATGTCGCAAATGAATGTCGAAGCCCTGCCTGGAATAAACCCACTGGGAGCGAGATGTTCCAGAAGGTATTTGTTGAATTTCTTCTGCCATGGCTCTGGAGGAATGGTTATGTCTGCTAGAAGGGGCAGTGCATCCAGTCATCATCTACACTGACCACAAAAACTTGGCCTACGTTCAGTTAGCTCAGAGGTTCAATCGGTCGCAAGCCCGGTAGTCATTTTTCCTCTACCACTTCAATTTCCTTTTTCATTTTTGTCTGGCTGAGAACAACATCAAGGCCGATGCATTGTCTTGGTCATTTCTGTTGGCCAATCAAGAAGAGGAACCTCAGCGTATCATCAAACCTTCCAGGATGCTTTTGGTGGCTCCTACAGACATCTCTCAAGTCCCTCCTGGTAACACGTTTGTTGCTGTAGCAGACAGGAAGCGAGTTCTTCAGTGGGGTCATTCCTCCAAGGTGGCAGGTCATGCTGGACAGAAGAAATTCCTTCAGTTGATCACTCGACATTATTTTAAGCTGCCAACACTGCAACAAGATGTCTTTGATTTTGTAACAGCCTGTCCCTCATGTGCCTGCAACAAAACCCCAAAGAATCCTCCTGCTAGGCATTTTCTTCTGCTAATAGTGCCATCTGCTTCTTGGCAGCATATTTTGATGAACTTTATTACCTAGCTGTCGAAGTCCTCTGGTTGCACCGCCATCTGGGTGTAGTAGACAGATTTTTGAAAATGGCCCATTTCACGCTGCTGATTGGGTTGCCCTCTGTGCTAGTGTTCATTGAGTACTTCGTCCAGCACATCTTCCAGCTGCACAGTCTTCCACTCCACATCATGTCTGACAGAGGTGTCCAGTTTACGTCTTGGTTCTGGAGGGCCACCTGCAAACTACTGGATGTCACCTTGGATTTCTCAGCACTCAAATAGTAGACAAATACGGTAATTTTGAATATTTTTATTAGTATTTTTTTGATAATCTGCTTGTGGACTTATACTTTTGTGGCTGCATTCTGTATTACATCAGTATAACTGTACATTTCAAAACTTTGAACAGAATTTGATATACTGCAAAAGTGTGGCACCTCACAGCATGTCCTTGATGGCAGCCCGCCAGTGACCCATGTCGCCTCTCCTTTACCTACACGTATATGCCCGCTTATACTATCTAAAACCTGTATATAATTGTAAATACTATATTTTTTGTATATATTCTGTATTTGTAAATATTGACACTGTCTCTTCACTTTTTAGGCAAAACCTTGAAAAAGGCTCCAGTAGCCGAAACGTTGGGTGTTATGCTAAATTACTTGGTGCACTTTTTTCAGATTATCAAAAAAATACTAATACAAATATTCAAAATTACCATATTTGTCTACTATTTGAGCGCTGGGGTTCTTACTTCTCAGTTTGTCCATTTACCCCTATAGCACCTATTTACTTATAGTGGTTGAGCCTGGCTTATCCTGCCACCTTGGATTTCTCGTCAGCCTAAAATCCATAGTCCAATGGGCAAGTAAAATGGGTGAATCAGATCCTGAGGAACTTCCTGTGGCACTTAATCATTGAGCACCATATCAACTGGGTCAAGTTCCTTCCTTGGACGGAGTTCTCATATAACAATCACAAGAGTGAATCCTCCTCCAAATGTTTATTTCACATAAGGTATGGACACTGACCAAAAATCCGATCCCAGTGGCACTATCCTCCAGCAATTCTGCGGCCAAGGCCCTTGTCAAGACTTTCTTTGAAATCTGGGCGGAGACAAAGTCCTCTTTAGAACAGTCATCCATTCGTATGAAGAGGCATGGGGACAAAAGACGCCTTGATTCACCTTTGTTCTGGCCCAAAGACAATGTATGCCTCTCTTCCAGATATGTCTGCCTCAATTTGCCATCCTACAAGTTGGGCACCCACTTTATCGATCCATTTTAGGTACTCCCTTCATGGATTAGCGAGGTATGCTAAAAGCTAGAGCTCAAGCCCGTCATCCTGAGCCATTACCACAGGGATCCAGGTACCTCACCTCCTCCGGTCAGTGACAAAGACACCTCTGAGGTCAAATCTATCCTCACTGTAAAAAGGTTTTGAGGTAAAACCTTCTTCTTAGTGGACTGGAAAGGGTTTGGTCCTGAGGAGAGGTCATGGAATTAAGAATATTAATGCCCATCTTCTCCTTAAAAGTAGGGACGTAAGGGGGTACTGTAACAACCATATCGGTGTCCCCGCGCTATCCTGTCCCCCTCCCGCCTTCTCTTTTTGTTCCTTCCCATGGGGCAATGTCGGTACTCTCACCTTCCCGGTCGCCCAGCGGTGCCTGCTCCATCCCTGTTCCCTGCTTCTGTCTCCCGGGGTGTACACATGCCGGACAGGCCTCCTAGGAGTGTCCTTAGGGTGTGCGAGGCTACACCTATTTTCTTAAAGAACCAGTACGCCCATACCTGGAATTGCCTCACATCATGGCTGAGAAGCAGCAGATATTTAAGGCACCTTTCACTTACTGGGCAATGGTTTCTATATGTTGCTGTTACTGTGCTGCATGCTGTTGCTGATTCCTGTCTGTGTTTCAGTGCATATCATGTCTGCTGCAACTACCCACATCGGCCAATCCTACAATATCTGCTGCAGTTATCATCTCCGGCCGCTCCTAGGATATTCGCTGCTGCTGTAACTATCCCCACCGGTCGTGTCTACGACATCCGCTGCTGCTGCTTCTACAACCAGAGACTGTGTCTATGGTGCCAGCTGCCGAGGTACCATTGATCCCTCTGTCAGCAACTTACCAGCTTGTGTGTCTACTGCCACCTCTTCTGGCTTTAGTCAAGTTTTGGTAGACGTTGTGGTTCGCTCCTCCAGGCCAGTGATCAGTACCTTCAGTTCAGTGGATCCACTAACCGCTTGATTTCCCTGCGAGCATAACACTGGGGATAGCTCAAGCCAAAAGGCCACAGGTTTAATAATGGTGATCACGTTATACAGAACGATGATATTGAATACACAGAATGCAACCTGTAGGCATCCAAAAAGGTTGACATGCCAGTGGATTAATTGCGATGGTTATTTAATGCAAACTCAGCCAAAGGTAGGTAAGACAACAAATTTTCCTGGTTATCGGACACAAAACATCCTAGCTAAGTCTCCAAACTTAGATTTTAGCATTCAGTCTGCCGTTTGGATTGGGGACGGAACACTGAGGTCAGATGTATCTCCAAACGAGAACAAAACACCCCGTGAATCTTCAATCTCAGAAATAAACACATGAGTTAACTTTTTTGCATTAGGGAGAGCAGGTAGTGCAAGGAAGTGCGCCATTTTACTAAACCTATGCACCACTACTAAGATCTCCGTTTTACCAGCGGATGAAGGAAGGTCAATAATAAAGTCCATGATCTGTTAGGTATACTCAAAGGTAGGAGAGACCCGGATGGACAAGTCTGTGATGTCTTAGAACGTGTGCATACATTATAGATAGACACAAAGTCCTTATGCAATCAATTCCACCAAAAGCATTGAATAAGGAGGTCAAAGGTCACTATATTACCTGGGTGTCCCGCAAAGACCGAGTTATGATGCTTCTTTAAAATTTTGAGGGCCAAGTGTAAGGGTACAAATAATTTTTCTACGGTGCAAGAAGCAGGGGCATCCCCCTGAACCTTCAGCACCTCACCCTCAAACCCAGAACATATAGCAATGATGACCACCCCTTCCTGTAAAATAGAGATAGGAGCTATCTCCCCCAGGAAAATTTCGGAACAAAGCGTCAGCTTTGAAATTTTTCACCTAAGGAAGATAGGTTACCACAAAATTAAACCTGGTAAAAAATAAGAACCACCTAAGGTGTGCAGCCCCCACGTCAGTAGCAGCCGGTCTGCTCGGATCCAGATCCGCAGTGTGGCTCGAGGGATTCTCCGGACCCGGGGGTCATGCGGACAATCCAAATAAAAGGGGACGTATTTGGACGGGATTTGCCGTAATCAATCTGTGACGCCACCCACGGTGTGTGGTGAAGTGTGGCATCCCCACTGCTGCTGTGGGGCACCCGGAGGCGATGGAATGGCAGCTGGTTGTTAACCCCTCCGTGGGTAGGGATGGTTGCCCCGGGGCCGGTGACTTGGTGCAGGGGACGATGATGGTAGGGGCCGGTGCTCCTGGTCAGACCAGGGAGTCTCAGCTTACTCACAGTTAAATAAATCAGACAAGTCCAGTAATTAACCAAGGTGCTGGTGGCCGGCCGGCCCGGGCTCTCCAGACCCCTATGTTGGCGTTCTCCATTTGCCTGGACCTGCCCACTGTTGTGCCTGTCCTACCCTGAGGGGGGGTGACTAGGGTTTCAGGTCGGCTGTATGTAACCCTGTGAGGGAAGGTGTTGTGCAGGGTCTCTACTGTGTGACCACCTGGCGGCGCCAGGGCGTCACAAAGGCACTTAGCAGATTCAAGGTACAGAAGATTTTTATGATTGGTAAGTGTTGCGGGCGGGGGACAGATAACAACCGGGGGGCTGCTCGAGGCACTCGGATCCGGGCGGTGGCTGTGACTCGAGTGGCAGCTGGATCCGGGGCTCGCCCAGCCGTCCGTCGCCCATGATTGAAAAGGGGTTATTTACAGGGGATAGAGTCTTTGTCAGTGACGCCACCCGTGGGTTGCGGTGAGGGATGGTGACACCGCCACTGCCTGGTGATGGGGCACCCGGGGCTGATGGAGTGGGGCAGCAAGATGGGATCCCCTCCACGGGTAGGGGAGGTGAAGTCCCGGGGCCCAGAGAATGGTGAGGGATTGCAGGGAGAAGGAAACTCACAGTTCGGTTGTCGTGGTGCTGGATGAGCTGCTGATGATGTGGATAGTCAGTAACCACACATAGTCTGTATTGTAAACTAAATTGCCAATGGACGGTCACCTTTTCCGGGTGTCTTCGGGATATACAGATATACAGCCAGGGGCCCTTTCTTCCACACTCTCTGTCTGTCTCTTTCTTGTCTGGACTAATCCGCTTGAACGGCCTCCAGACCGGATCCCCTCTCTTGGCACCGGCGGGCTACAATCCTGTCCCGGTCGGCCTCAGGTTCCCCACGACCGGATCTCCGTGCCTGTGGCCCTCACTGCCACCTAGTCCGGTAGTCCAGGGCTCCAACCTCGATTACCACCTTCTCCAGGGAGCTCCAACTCCCCCCTGTCAGCTCTTCACTGACTACAGCATAAACTGAAACTTAACTCCTCTCTGAACTTCCTAAGCTCTTCTCCATCCCTCCCATTTTCCTGGGGAGGGGGTGAGTAGGGCCTGATTGGCTGATGTATATTTGTGTGGGGACTGTGTTGGTGCCAAGGAGTATTAACTCTTGTGACTACCTGGTTTTGCCAGGGCATCACATAAGCACAGTGACAGAGTGCAGTGCCCCCTCTAAAAAATGATGCCATTCCTCAAATGTTAGGTCAATGGCCAACAGTTCCCTATTGCCAATATACTGTAGTAGTTACTTTCGGCTGACGACAACATTTTTAAGAAAAAGGAGCATGGATACCACTTACTAGGAGACGGCCCTTGAGAGAACACCTCCCCAATCCCTACCTTAGACTCATTAACCTCCACAATAATATCAGTTAGACAAGCACAGGTGCTGTAGCAAAGCATCTTTCAAGGAAGCAAATTGTACCGCTTGCCGCTGGAGGTGGTGTTGCGGTGAGCAAAAGTGGACCCGCTGGATCACAGGGGAACCCAAGGCTACCCTTCCATGGGGTAAAGTCGGTACTGTGGCAGCTGAACCCCAGGACAGGGGCAGACACAGGAGCAGACAGGATGGAGTTTCAAGTGCAAACAGGGACCACCAGGGTGGCTCAAGTCAGACATCACTGGCAGGATGGACTGACGAAGTCTCTAGCACGAGCGTGGCAGGATGGACAGGCAGAGTCGCTAGCAAGGCAGATGGCACAGCCAGGCAGAGTCTCTAGCACCATCAGAGCAGGATGGACAGGCAGAGTCACTAGCAAGGTAGGGACCACCAGAGTGAGCTGAGGCAGATGGCATAGACAGGCAGAGTCACTAGCAAGGCAGAAGGCATGGCCAGGACAGACAGGCACAGTCTCTAGCACCAGCAAGGCAGGACAGGCTGGGAACAGATACAGGCAGGGACAGAACTGGAACCAGGTGCCAACAGGGCAGGATGGGCTGGGACCGGGTACATACAGGCAGGAACAGGACTGGAACCAGGTGCCAATAGTCAGGATGGCTGGGACCAGGTACAGGACAGGACAAGACTGGACTGGAACTAGGTGCCAATAGGCAGGATGGGCTGAGACAAGGTGCAGGCAGGAATAGCACTGGAACCAGGTGCCAGTAGGCAGGACGGGCTGGGACCAGGTACAGGACAGGACTATAACCAGGTGCCAATAGACAGGATAGACTGGGACCAAGAACAGGCAGGGACTAAACTGGACACAATAGAAAAGGACAAGCAGGACAGGATGGGACGGGACAGGTCAGACTAACTAGTCAGAACTCAACTGACTAAACTTACGGTGTTGAACAGGCATCTCCCCTAGTGGGAGTGTGCCTTAAATACCCAGTACCTCTCAGCAATAGGCACTTCCTAGGAGTGGTGCATTGGCAACATAGAGGAAGCTGGATGCGGCGATGAGTGACAGCTCAGGAGGGGAGAGCAAGGAGTGCAAGGACGCAGCTCTACAAAAATCCCCGGTGGGCAAGGTCGGACAATCTTGAAAAGTCTGTACCTTTCTTGATCATATCCATGAGAAGATTATCAATCGACGAGAAGTTCTGGATGAACTTTCTGTAATAATTGCAAATCCCAGAAATTGTTGTAATGCTTTTAGATTTTCAGGAGTATCCCACTCCAGAACAGCATGAACGTTATCTGGATCCATCTCGAAGCCAGCAGATGACACTAAGAAGCCTCAAAGTTAAACCTGATGTGTATATGAAGTGTTTTGAGGCCAGACAGCTACATCAAAATGTCATCAGGATATACTACCACAAATCTACCCACTAGGTGATGGAAAATGTGATTGACAAAATGTGGGAAAACGGCAGGGGCATTTGACAAACCAAAAGGCATGACCAAGTTTTCATAATGCCCTTCAGATATGGTAATGGCCATTTTCCACTCATGCCCTTCTCTGATTCTAATCAGAATAAAGACCCTCTGAGATTCAACTTGCAGAATAATTTAGCAGCAATAATCTGATTAAATAAATCAGGGATGAGTGGGAGAAGATAAGGGTCACCGATGGTAATTTGATTTAACTAGCAAAATGCTAAAGAGACATGCAGACCACCATATTTTTAATTAACAAAAAAAAAACCTGCTACAGGAGAAGAGCAGGATTTAATATGTCAATTAGCAAGACTCTTTGCAAAATTGTCACAATGACTATGAGCTAGTGGGGACCGGGGCTGCTAAGCTGTCCCTCAAGATAGGTTGCCCTATGCTATCTCTAACCTCAGGCATAGGCGGGCTTTGCACGTTGCGACATCGCAAGCCGATGCTGCGATGTCGCACGCGATAGTCCCCGCCCCCATTGCAGGTACGATATCTTGTGATAGCTGGCGTAGCGAAAATTATCGCTACACCAGCTTCACATGCACTCACCTGCCTGCGACCGTCGCTCTGGCAGGCGACCCGCCTCCTTCCTAAGGGGGCAGGTCGTGCGGCGTCATAGTGACGTCACACGGCAGGCGGCCAATAGCAGCGGAGGGGCGGAGATGAGCAGGATGTAAACATCCCGGCCACCTCCTTACTTCCGTAGCCGCCGCCGGCAGGTAAGGAGATGTTCCTCGCTCCTGCGGCTTTACAAACAGCGATGTGCACTGCCACAGGAACGAGGAACAACATCGTACCTGTCGCGGCATCGCAATTATGAAAAAGTCGGAGCCTGCAGCGATGATACGATAATGACGCTTTTGCGCTCATTAATCGTATCATCTAGGCTTTACACACAACAATGTCGAAAGTGACGCCGGATGTGCGTCACTTTCGATTTGACCCCACCGACATTGCACGTGCGATGTTGCAACGTGCAAAGCCGCCCATACTGTTGAGTGGAGAGTATTACAGGAGAAGCGATGAGCCCGTGCAAACCGAGAATTCACCATATTGGCTCCTGCCACACTATGCAAAATGACAGATACAAACTCAGTTTTGGCACGTATGACAGCTAGAGATGAGCCACCCCCCTAGTGTTCGAGTTCGGTTCGTCGAACGGCGGCTTAGTTCGGTGAACGTTCGACGAACGTTCGAAAAACACCTTCGAACCCCATTGAAAACAATGTCAGGCAAACAAAAACACATACAAACACATTATACATGTACACATACAGTTAATAAACATTGCCATTACACTTACAGGTCCGCGCGACGCGTCCTGCACTCTGTCTCCCGCTGCTTTTCCTTCCGATCATCGCTGCGTCCTCCCAGTAACCAGCACTGATGATAGGACCTTCCGTGACGTCGTCATATCATGTGACCAGTCACGTGTTTATTATCTCATTGGCTACAGACTGGTCACATGGCTAGACGTCATGCTAGGTCCTGTCAGTGCATCTCTACGGTACGCGGTGCTCGTTTGAGCATCTCCGTGTAGCGGCGAGATGCTTGGGCACATGCTTGGCTCCCCGGCACCAGGAATCAGGTGATCAGAGCACTGTTGCTATAGTAACCCGCCTGTCAGATTACAATAGCAGCGGTGGCAGCGGTGACGTCACCGCTTACAGCCCGCAGCCTCTGCTCACTCACGGAGTGATTAGACTGCACGGGAGCAGCAGCGTTCTTCCTCCCATGCAGTGCTGTCTGATGTAGCAGAGCTGCATGGGTTGAAGGCGACAGAAGACAGAAGACCAGGATCGTGGAGGAGCGAGAGGGAATACTAAACATGGAGTCTCTAAGTGTGTCTGTGTATTTATTTCTATTAAAGTATTTTCTCTGTGGTGTCTTTTTTTTAACCCTTTATTGGAGAATCTTAATGGCCGGGTCAAACTTGCCTGACATTAAGAATCTCTGGCTTAATTCTAGCTAGTAAAACAAAGCTGGTATTAACCCATTATTACCCAGCGAGCCACCATCATCAGGGCAGCTGCAAGAGTTGGATACAGCGCCAGATGATGGCGCTTCTATGAAAGGGCCATTTTCTGGGGCGGCTACGGACTGCAATTTGCAGCAGAGGGGCCCAGAAAGCTCGGGCCAACCTGTGTTGCGGATTACAATCCCCAGCTGCCTAGTTGTACCTGGGTGGACACAAAAATGGGGCGAAGCCCATGTTGTTGTTTTTTTTTAATTATTTAATGAAATTTGTGAAATAATTGAAAAAAGGGCTTCCCTATATTTTTGATTCCCAGCTGGGTACAAATAGGCAGCTGGGGGTTGGGGGCAGCCCATAGCTGCCTGCTGTACCTGGCTAGCATACAAAAATATGGCGAAACCCAAGTCATTTTTTTGGGGGGCAAAAAACTCCTGCATACAGTCCTGGATGGAGTATGCTGAGCCTTGTAGTTCTGCAGCTGCTGTCTGCTCTCCTGCATACACTAGTGAATGGTGCATGCTGAGCCTTGTAGTTTTGCTCCCCTTGTCTCTCCCTCCAGCATACAGTCCTGGATGCAGCATGCTGAAGCTTGTAGTTCTGCAGCTGCTGTCTGCTCTCCTGCATACACTAGTGAATGGAGCATGCTGAGCCTTGCAGTTCTGCAGCTGCTGTCTGCTCTCCTGCATATGTGCCACCCCCACGCCAGACATCGGGCTGCTCGGATCCGGATCTACGGTATGGCTCGAAGGGTTCTCCGGACCCGG